>NW_008825409.1:2257008-2352474 GCF_000699105.1 Pygoscelis adeliae | reverse complement strand
TGCTGAACCATCTTCTGCCAGCACAGAGATTTCCCCTGCGGTGGCACTGGCACAGCTGTGCCTGCAGATGTCTGCACGTGGGGCTGCCGACAAAGGGGGGGGAAAGGGAAGGAGGTTTTGCTCGTGGGCCCACCTTTGTACCGATGACCCCATGCACAGGGTAGAGGAAGATAAAGCAGAGGAGCATGGTGGGACTTGGTGCTTTACAAATCGTTACCTTCTGACAGGGCTAAGGGGCTTCACAAAGGTTTCCTAGCACACCACCACGCAAAGGGGGCTGGGAAGAAAGTTGCTTGAGTCCTCCACCCAACTTTTCTCATAACCAGTTCTTTTAAATCACAGAGGGCATGAAAAGGCAAGAAGAAAGGAGTCCGAAGTAACGTCAAAGGGGGAAAAAGGAAAGGAGTACTTGCAAGTTGGAAGAGAGCGAGCCCCAGCAAACAGCAGCTGTTACAAAATAAGCCCCAAAAGGCTGCAGGTGCTCGTTTCCTCCAGGTTTAAAGCAACAGCTTGCACCTATTGCAGAGTTTCCATTTCCTTAGATATACAGTGCTTGCACTATGTTAAAAAGGAGACAAACAGCTTGCCATGAGCCTGCAATGCTTGTTTGATACCCACTGCCTGTGCATGCGTGCAGAGTTGAGCCGCTGAAAGGATGGTGAGACACAGAAGGATCACAGCACCTGCTGCTTGAAATTGTGTTATCGCAGTTCAGGCCCTGTTCTCTTCTAATACGTGGAGCTCTGCATCCAAAAGCTGCCTCCAAAAGCCCTCAGTAAAAAATTCCTTGCCCAGATCCACTGACCTGTGGAGCCTCTGCTTATTCCAGTGGAAACTGGGGACGGATGGACAGACAGAGATGCCATAGACCCTGGTACTGGTATTGTAGCAGGCCATTTACACAGACACCAGGGTTCGCGTTCCCAAAGGTACTCAGGCATTTTGTACACGCTGCAGTCACAGGGGTCAGCTTCCTAACCGCTGTGGGCCCCTATTCCTGTAGTTGCTTTCTCCTTTCAGATCCCAGCAAACAGGGGCCTGGTATCAAGGTGTATCTTAATGTTATGTCTCTGAGTACCGTGTAGAGTAAAGGTAGATCCCCAAGGTATGCAACAGGTAAGTGGAAGTTGGAAGGAAGAGTCAACTGAAAAGACAAATATCGGCTGAGGTTATGAGCCTACAGCTGCTGAGCGGAAAACATTTATTCATTCAGAGATGGGAAAATAAACAGAAAAATTGATACACTGTCCCTCTATGCTGCACATATCCAGATGAAAATAATTAAAATGCATCTCACTGCCTATCGTGAAGATTTAACAAAGCATAAATGCACTGTGCTCCTCTACTATTCTGGAGGCATGGAGGAGGGATGAATTAATGTCAGACACTGAAATGGGTGAAGTAGCCGCTTTGGCTTTGCAAACTAGCATAAAGCAGTGTGAGACAACCACCAAGCACCACTGCGGAGCACAGGCTGCCTCTTGGCTCAGTCGAGGTCCAACATCAAGAGAGCACAGAGGGACAGGCCGCTTCTGCAGATGGATCTGCACAGCGGCAGTGTACGCTCACTGCAAGGCAGGGAAATGTGGAAGCGGCAATCATGCCTGAAGATGTGTAGAGATCAGCAGCAGAAAGGGACTTCAGTGTAAAGATCTTCATCACCGTAGGATTTTGCTCTTAATCTCCCCCACTTGCCAAGAGAAGCTGTAAACATCTCAAATTATTTCAGTTGGGGCTGCTAGATGCTGTCAGCAAACTGTTTGAAGTTCTTGCAATTGAGGGATAAGCAGCTTTTATGCAGAAAAAGCTGGCACTTCAAAATTTTTAAAAACTAAATTCAGACATCAAGCAAGGAAGTCTTTGAAAGCTGCCACTGATGTAGATTTTGTGTAAAGAACGACTGCTTTTCCCTCAAACGGCACTCTCCCCTCCCAGCACGCTGAAAGCAGCTATGGGCTAAACCTGTCAATTCATACTCAGTTTAAGAAAGAAACTGAATGTAAATGCAAAAATACAAAAATGTATTGGATGACACACATAAAAAAAAAAAAGGTTGGCAATACTTTCTACTAATTACTATTATATACGGCAAGTAATGAATGCACAGCTCTCTGAGACTGCGTTGCTGAATCGTCTTAGTGGGAACACCACCTTCTTGACTTTTATGTTTCTTTTCTTTCTATTTGTTGCCCCTCGTCATTGCACTGTACACGCAGCAGTGAGCTCCCCACAGCAGCGACCGCACCTGGCAGTGGATGAGGTCTCGCCTGCAAGAGGGCCTGTGTAAACACAAAAAGGGATTGTGTTAATCCTTCATGCAGGTTATTTTGTTGGGGACAGCTTTGGACATCCATACAACAGCATTTTATTAACTATTTGTTACAGACAGCTTGAAGAGTGCCACGGCGTGTATAACCCTGACCAGCTCTCCTGCACGCTCTCAAATGCGGCAAGTGCGGAGTGTTGTAAGCGGTGTCCACTGTACGCAGCTACGTTACTGTAGCTAAACTAGAAATCAATCCTTTATTGATCCGGGGAAAACCCAAATCTTTTCAAGGACACACGTGAATCGTGTTCCACCTGTGTGCAGTATATGTATACTGGTGTTTAATTTACTGCACTTTCACTTAGTATCACCAGCATTCACATATTGCAAACAGGAAAACTGAGGCAGGAAGTTTGGGAACTTCTTTTATCTCACAGATTTAAAAAAAAAATACTTAAACAGCACATCAGTCACTGTATTGAACAATAGACTAATAAATTCTAGTATTGCATATGCTATATAGTAAAAGTTAACAATCCCTTATTCTTTAGATTAAGTGTCTTCTCTCACAAAGCACACCCTGAAGGGCTCAGCAAAAATAGTTTTATCAGCTATCTAGGTACTTATATGGCTCCCATCACTGCTGTACCTGCTTTTATGGTAGCTGTCAAATACAGAGCCATAGAATCTAATACGGAATCAGAACCAGGAAACATTGTTTGTCCAACTACTATATAAGCCAACAAAGGAAACAAACAAGAATCTCAATGAGCTCCAAGCTCTTTTTATGATGCTGAATCACTCGACTTCTAATTTATCAATCACAAATTGCTATTGTTAAGATTAAGTATGAGCATCACCTGGAAGAAAGCCACCGCGTCTTGAGAGACTGTGATGTGAGCTACAGAGGAGGGAAGAGTGTGATTCCCATTTCTTCTCTTATGAAACCCTCAAAACAGAGAATATTTGTCTTGCCGACAACTATCAGTCGGTATGAATGACTCTTAACTTCGCTTCTGTAAGAAAACAGGAAAGAAGAAATGAGAAGCGCGCACAAGAAAGTAAGTGCACATACATCCTTGTTATGACCTGCTTCTCAGAACAAAATAGTATTATCTCCTCAGGGAAGACCCACTTCATTTTGATCCCACAGTCATTAGCATCTTCACAAAGTAAATACAAGAGACAGCATTGGGCATTGTTTTGCACTCTCTGCAGGGATACAATTGATGGTACAAGACAGTTTACTGTGGAAGAATCAAGACTGTGAGAACATAAAGATTTCATATGCCTTTTTTTCTTGTGAACACAGCTTACTTTTAGTAATGAACATGCTCGGGTATTTAGATCTCAGAGAGAAGCAGGAGCAGGGTTTTAACTTCTGAGGAAAGAACCATTCAGGTGAAGAGGCTGAAGCAGCCAATGCCTGGGGCTGATGTGCAGGACTGCCGGCAGCTGCAGTACAGCAGACAGTGACCCGCTACCGAGAGCGGAGGCGCACATGGATCCCGAGTTGGGAGTCCTAGTGCACAACAGGACAAGCACCCTCAGAGCTGAGGACAAACTGCATGAGGGGTAAAGCAGACTGGTGTTTGGCAGGACATCCTTTGGGAATAGGAAGATCTAGGGAACAGTTTGTGCAAGAGGGGAGAGAGGTTGGGTGGAATATGGACATGGTATAAAATCAGCTTGGGAACACCCTGATTACCTAGAGGAGAACAGCTGCCATGCATATGGAGATGCATTAAGACTTCCCCCCAGGAAAGGTTCCCCAGGAACCTCTACAGCAGGAAGGCTGTAGCTGGCAACCATCTTACCAGTAGGTCAATGTAAACACAGAAAGTTCCCCTTCCAGTTCCATCTCACTCAGCTACAGACAAATCCCACAACCAACATTACTTTGTCAGGGATCTGCTTCGGCTTTCGTGAGAGTCTCAGACAAACTCTTAGTCTGCAAGACACAGGAAGTCTAGACAGCAAGACAGCGAAAGAGCTACCCACCAGAGAAAACGTGAGGTCTCGGCCAGGAAGTGCTTAGCAGACAGCGTCACGGCTGGCCAGAAACACAGGCACAAGCGAACGTGGGGCTTGAGACAGAAACAGTGTTTGTGAAGGCAGTGCTGGGTTTAGGTCTCTATTTCAGACAAGAAATATCTCATATGCTGTAGTGAGCTCTAGGACGACCAGCCTGTACATGAAATCTGCATTACTTGATGAAAACAGAAGCCAGAACCTTCTTAGTTCATCCATGGAAATGTCAAGGGGCAAGTGGAAAAGGAGGTGTTTCTTCACAGAAAAGACATCTCTCTGAGGCTGCCACTTCAAAGACGTCAAAGTGACACAGGGAAAACACCTGCGGTGGTGTCTGTTCTCTGTTTCTGAGGCAGGGGCAGAGGGGAGGAGAAAGGGTTGCCAGATGCCATTTTGAAAGCAGCTTTTCTGTGGTGTTACCGGACATACGGGGCTCCAGGCCACCCTTGGGTGTAGGTGATGCCCATGCTGACAGACCTCGCTGAAGGGTGAAGCCAGGGAAGGAGGTACAGGTGCTGCAGTACCCAGGATCACCCAGAATCAAGCACTCGAGGTGGGGGAGCATGTCAGAATAGGTCCAGACCCACTGTGGCTGTCACGGTTCCCTTGTCTGGGGAACTAGGTCCCACCTCCGCTCCAGGGCTTCGGAGGGTTAAACCTGGAAAACAGCCCTGCACAGGCAAGGTGGCAATCCACACAGTTTACACAGGCCCATAACTTCTTCACCATTAACGCTTGCTATTCCTTAGCTTGTTTTTGAGGCTGTATCACAGCACCCCAGGCGGCTGTAGAGGTGGCTTCCTCCGACTCTGTAAGACCCTGTGTGCTCACCCTGTTTACCTCCAGCTCTGAAAATGGCAGCTGCTGGGTGAGGAAGGAGGAGCTGGGGAATTACATCTCCACTGCAAAGTGACTGCCTGGTGGTGAGGAGGGAGCACCCGGGGGTGAGGGCCATGGGACATCAGCGGCTCTGGAGCAGGTAAGGTGTGGGTCATCGCTTCGAGACAAGAGCCTGTTTCAGAAGCAGTGACCCATGAACTCCCTCCTGCCCCTCACTGGGTCTGGTAGCTGTCTCAGCCACGCCGACTAGGAACAGTCTTTTTCCGACCTCAGGTCTCAGCCTAAGTGACAGAGAGGACATCAGGCAACAGAAGTATCTACTTCTTCCAGGGCACGGGTCAGAAGGAAGAAATTAAGTAGAAGCCCTGGGTCACTCTCCTGCCATCTGATGCTGGCTCCTCTCCTCCCTGGAGAATTCAGGGAGGAAAAAAAAGATCAAAATAGTCTGGCTAAGCCTGTGTGTCTTTCTACGGCAAACACCTTCTGTTCTGGCCTATGCAGTTGCTTTCACAGCCGGAAAGGGAATATTTTTTGCCTTAAATAAAAAGAAAAAAATGGCTGGACTCTTTTCAGTGTGCTCTGGGGAGCTTCAGGAAGCCACATGAAACTAAAATGCTCTCTATCACACCTCTGGCACCTCTCCACAGCTCCCTGGGTGTCACTGCGAATGTTGGCTACACTTACAATTTTTTGCTGAACATAACTCATCAAAGGTAAACACATGGAAAACCTCTGGCTTTGGTAGCAATTAATGGAGACATCTTGATGATGAAACCACATGTTCCCTCAGGGCTGGCCCTAGGCGTTCTGCGTTAGCGTGCCTGCACCAGGCTCCAAATTTTGAAGTGACCCTCGAAAGACACTTTCTACTGCCTGCCTCAAAGGCTGGACGAGAAGATCTAAGGGGAAGCTAAAGCCTGTTGCAAGAGAGTGTCATGGTTTAACCCCAGTCAACAACTAAGCACCACACAGCTGCTCACTCACTCCCCCGCAGTGGGATGGGGGAGAGAATCGGAAGGGTAAAAGTGAGAAAACTCATAGGTTGAGATAAAGACAGTTTAATAGATAAAGCAAAAGCCGCGCACGCAAGCAAAGCAAAGCAAGGAATTCATTCACTCCTTCCCATGGGCAGGCAGGTGTTCAGCCATCTCCAGGAAAGCAGGGCTCCATCACGCGTAACAGTGACTTGGGAAGACAAACGCCATCACTCCGAATGTCCCCCCTTCCTTCTTCTTCCCCCAGCTTTATATGCTGAGCACGACATCATATGGTGTACAATATCCCTTTGGTCAGTTGGGGTCAGCTGTCCCGGCTGTGTCCTCTCCCAACTTCTTGTGCACCCCCAGCCTACTCACTGGTGGGGTGGGGGGAGAAGCAGAAAAGGCCTTGACTCTGTGCAAGCACTGCTCAGCAATAACTAAAACATCCCTGTGTTATCATCAACACTGTTTCCAGCACTAATCCAAAACCAGCCCTGTACTGGCTACTATGAAGAAAATTAACTCTACCCCAGCCAAAACCAGCACACAGAGGTTCTGCTTTCATAGCAGGAGATAGCAGGCTCAGACTCCATACAAGGACTAGGCACAGGCAGTAGGGAACAGAAAGCAGGTGCCCATTCTCTATAAAACACTCCTCAGCTATCGAACATTTCCCGTGATGTTCTCCTACCGAGCAGCTAATTCCTCCAGCAACCTGTGCAACCAGTGTTGTCCTTCCAGCCAGCTTCCCCTCACTGGCTCTCCCCATACATAGCTCAGCCCCTTGGTCTGCCTGCTTTCAGAGGCACTGTGCAGCGGCCGGAAAAGTTTGTTTGGGTTTTGTTTTCTTTCAACGCAGGCCTCCTTGCATGGCAGTATCTCGTTCTCATGCCATAAGCCACCCCAGCCTCAGGAGCAGCCTGGGTGAGAGCATGCCCAGGACCCCTTTGAAAGGACTAAACACTGCATGGAGGGGCTCTAAAGAAATTATGTGGCTTATTCCTGAGAGAAGGTGAGGAGGGGAGAGATGTGGCCATGGCTGCTCTCTTTCCACCTAAGTGTGGAGATTCAAACCTTCAAAGGAATGTTTCCTTCCCCATGCAGATGTGTGGATAGGAGAGGTTAACATGGGTTGCATTAAGTAAGGGCTGACCGAGCACCTTACATTTTTTCCTTCTTTTCATTCCCCCATTTTTAAGAGAGAAGTGTTTAATATACTGGGGCTGACCCTGACCTTATACCAGTACCACTTAGACTTCATTGACGTGCATTTCTATTTATACTGGAAGAAGAAAAAACAGAATCAGTTTTTACCCATAGCAGCACTACAAAGATGAAAAGAAAAAGGACTGTGAGTGCTATAAGACTAAGTTGTCATAGTAGCATAATTACATTTGAGTCTACTTTGTATGAAAGCAGACTGCCAGAACCTCATTTTGGAGGGACACTCACTGTCAGGAGAAAAAGGGAGCGCTGCGCTGCTCTGCCTAAATTGTATTAGACAGCAAACAGCAAACTGGGTCTGCATGTCCCTGCAAATGAACCTCCTTGTATGAAACCAGCCAGGCCATTTTCATCTGTTGTGAATTCAGAAAGAGATCACATGAAACACTTCTTCACAGAGTTTGAGGAAAGTATATCAAATTGTAAACCACAGCTCATAACAACCTATTAATTATAGATGCGAACAGTGTTTTCCAGAGGTTACATTTTCACTGAATTAAAATTTAAACAACGATGAATTGGTTAGGTCACCTTCCAGTTGAATAAGTAATTTCAGTAATCACGGAAATACGGCTTCATCGACCAGCTGCATACAATCCCTTGTAGATGCACCGACTGTGTAAAAAAACCCAAACAGACTATCCAGAAAAAGACAAATCAAACCAAAATGCACATTAATTGCTTATTCTCTGATACGCAGACAGGCTAGCTGCTCAGTTCAGGTTTTCATGGCATACCTCAAAGCAACATTTCTTTTGGATGCCAGCTCTGGCAATTCTGTACACCGCTTTCCTCCTTGGCAAACTATCCTAAGGAGAGATACTTTCCCATTGCGACATGGCCATATTCACACATTTACAGTGTTTCATAGCCATTACGAGTCTAACTTTCCTCCACACACCTGGAATGAGCATCTCGAAACCCTCCGGCAGTGGCTGCTGTGGTTGAGGTCGCAGACAGCACATCCCCTTTTCTTCTGAGAACCTCACACCCAGCTGCACTGGTGAGTAACCCTGAGTCAGCAGGGCAGGACAATGGATACTTATTGCTGTCAGGGCAATTTCTTTCAACAACTTTACGTAAGTTTATGTTTTATATGACTAACTTGTAAATTGTCAACTTTCTTGACAATAAGAAATGCAAAAAAAAATAGTGAACATGCTCTGGAGCCCTAAGCACAAGAAAGACATGGACCTGTTGGAGCAGGTCCAGAGGAGGGCCACGAAAATGGTCAGGGGGATGGAACACCTCTCCTGTGAAGAAAGGCTGAGAGAGTTGGGGTTGTTCAGCCTGGAGAGGAGAAGGCTTCAGGGAGACCTTATTGCAGCCTATCGGTACTTGAAGGGGGCTTATAAAAAAGATGGCAACAGACCTTTTAGCAGGGCCTGTTGCGACAGGACAAGGGGGTAATGGTTTTAAACTAAAGGGGGGTAGATTTAGACTAGATATAAGGAAGAAATTTGTTACGCTGAGGGTGGTGAAGCACTGGCACAGGTTGCCCAGAGAGGTGGTGGATGCCCCATCCCTGGAAACCTTCAAGGCCAGGTTGGATGGGGCTCTGAGCAACCTGATCTAGTTGAAGATGTCCCTGCCCACAGCAGGGGGGGTGGACTAGATGACCTTTAGAGGTCCCTTCCAACCCAAACTGTTCTATGATTCTATGCTCCAGATGGCACAGGATTACTAACTACAAATAGGCAGACACACAATTTCTGCAACAACCTGGAGCAGCTACAGAACAAGGCAAAACCATACAGACAAAGTTTTAGGTTGAAGAAAGAAGAGAGAATATACTTGCTAGCAGAGCATTTATTATAGCTAACCAAAACTTTCATCCAGAGTAAAATAAAACTCCTCAGTAAACTTTTTTCCCCCTCCCTTCATTTGACACTATTATTTCCTTTTCAGAATATAAGAACTTCTTTTTTGATTGATGGTTTGTGTAGTTTTTATGCTTTGGCTGGTGAGGAAAATCTCTATTGTAAGAAAAGGTATAAGTGATGTGGTGTCTGAAAACAGCACCTATCATATGATGAAATAATATTTCTGAATCATAAGCAGCTTCATTCATCTCCAGAAGACATTCACGCTGAAGCTTCACTGTGACCATCTGAGTGTCAACATCATTAAATATTTTGCAGCCACTCAAAGCTCACATTCAAGAAAGAAGTTTCCTACCAATCTTTCTTCCTATATTGATGGCTGTAGCTATATTTCTGAACAGTCAATATTGTCTGTGCTATATTTTATTTTCGTGGTATAAGTAAACACTAGATAAAAAGAAAATGCTATTAGTTATCTCTTGAATTTTACCAGTGTGGGAAAATACTCTGTCATAGACAAATTTCCTGTAAGATCCCAACATACTTTCCAGATAAATATTCATATTATAATAAATTTTATGGGCTCCTACTTTGTTATTCATGTAATTGTGCAATCATTGACGTTATCTACCTCTGAGTTAAACTTTCTCTTCTTCTTGGGGATGACATTCAAAAAAACTTCAAAAGCCAAGCCTTAGCTCTCTCCTTTCGGTTGGTTTTTTTCACAAAACATGGAGCTGGAGCTTCCAGATTATTAGGTTGGATGTTGTGCTGGGGTGGAGTGATATTAAGAGGACAACTCTGGCAGCCAGCACAGCTGCCGAAAGAAGGCGAGACCTAGTTTTCAGCGATTCGGTTCCTTTTTCAAAAATGCTGCCAGCCTAAGCTCCTCACAAGGGCTGATGGAAACCTTGGGAGGTCCTTGGGGCACCGAGGGTGCGAGGAGACCCCGTGGGCAGCACCCACGTGCCCGCTGCCCAGTGCTGCCCCACAGAGCACTGGGGGCAGAGGGGAGGTGGTGGCACCACATCAAACCTTAATGCCAGAGACAAACTCCTCTCTAGATCGAAGCGTTTGCTCCCATCTGTAGTAAAGGCTGTTCCTATTCCTTCCTTATGTTTTCAAAACCTTTCTCTGATCGTGTTCCCTCTCTCTCCTGTCTGTTTCCCAGCCTAAGAAAACACACTGAAACCACCAGCTGTGTGCCCTAGCAAGAAACAGCAGCTTGCCCCCACACCCTGGGGACAGCAGAAAAGCCACTGGCTGGCCACAGCCACGAGCCACGGCATGGCCTCCTCCCTCGCAGGAGTCCTCATATGTCTAATTCCCCAAGCCCACAGCTGTGAGTCCCAGGTGGTGACATGGCGACAAGGTGGTGTTATTTAGAGATCCTAATTGAGATCACCACCTCTCTGTTCATATCCACAGCTGCTCTGAAGACCTCGTGTCAGAGCGTGTAACTATTATTGGGTCTCC
The DNA here is from genome assembly GCF_000699105.1 of Pygoscelis adeliae. Taxonomy (NCBI): domain Eukaryota; kingdom Metazoa; phylum Chordata; class Aves; order Sphenisciformes; family Spheniscidae; genus Pygoscelis; species Pygoscelis adeliae. The sequence continues at coordinate 2,341,834 of NW_008825409.1, read as the reverse complement.
CAACGAGATCTGTGTCTGCTCACAGAGCTGCTGCGGGAGAGTCCCCTCTCATCCCAGGATGAGCCAGAGCTCTCACAATGCCCTACTTTCTCCCCTAGCCTAGATCTGCTTCTAGCTCCAAGGACGCAGCTCAACCCACGTGTCTTCAGGTTGACTTTGTCCTTTTCTCTAATGATCTCGTTCTTGCCCCTGCACGGTGTTCTGCCTGTAACTGTATTTTCGCAGCAGCTCAGCACATCAGGTTAGGAAACCAGTTCAGCTGGGAGAAAAATACAGTATGTTTTCCTGGTTATTTTTCAGCTGGATCAGTTTCCCAACTTGGTCCACTGCATGGCCACAGAAATACTTCTGCTAGCATTAGCATGGGGCTACTCTGGGGTCAGGAACAAGCAGCCGGGGGCCAGTGAATTCTTTCGAGACAGATCAGCTCCTTGAACCAGGTCTCAAGATGTCCGTCTCTGCACCAGTGCCTGCACAGTGGAGGAAGGAGGAATACAAGGTGGGGAAGAGGGCCTGGCCAGCAGCCTGGGCTTGGATTGCCTTAATCAAGCCAACTTCAATTACTAAGGGAAAAGAACAAAAAAGAGTCTTACCAGGTGCTTACATTTATTCTGTTTTCCAGAAAAATCACTTAAAAAGATTGGGTAGCCAGACACCCTCCGATGAACATGAACTTATAAACCGTTTGGGGTTTTTTTCCTGTTGCTTTGTCAGACCTGATAAACATCCCAAGGCTTGTCTACCTTTTCCATTTACATCACCTGATGTAACAGAAGATGCTACACCTTCATACAAAGGTGGTCTCTGTGTTACTATTCACAGTGATGAAGAGCACAGCGAGCGCAGTTATGCCCGTGTGCTGAAAGGCCATTTCTGACTTACGGTATTCAGGACCTAAATAGACTGGGAGAGAGGTGGTCAGGAAAATTATTTTGGATATCAGACTCCAGAGAACAGCAACAGCAATTAAAGTCATAACTGAAAAACGGCCAGTGTACCATCCAAAGCTGTAATTGCTCATCGTTTGGCTAGTTTAACGATAGAGGATTGACAGACAGATCGTGGGCGGAGAGGTGCTGCCCAGTGACCCTTTAGTTAAATGCACTATGTCAGGGCTAACTACGGTGTGCTACTGCGACAGCACACGACCCACAGCATGGAAACGGCAAAAAGCAAACACAGCAGCCTCCCAAACACTGATCATTAGCAGGTTTCAAACAGGGAGAAATGAATGGAGGAATGGCCATTCTTCCAGAGCTTTCTCAGAGCCCCAGAGAAAACTGATACTTATTTGTCGCAATCTGAATTGGATCTTGAAATAACTAAAATATACCCAGTTTATCAAATGACCTCTATTAACATAGCTAATTCTGAGTCTCATGGGTTTTTCCAATTCAAACACACTCTGACATCTGCTCGCAATAAAAGCAGATGACAGTGCTTCTACATGTACAGTGCAAGCTGACTCCCCGTTAAAATAAAAGCACCCTCCTGTCCATTCAATAGAGCGTAACTTTTCATTTGCTTGATACATACATCAGTGGATGTAACTTGGAGGGTTTGAGATCTGAAACAAAACAGACTGAAGGTGATCTTTTAATAGCCTGTGCTATTAAAAGTGGGGCTTTTGGCTGCTATGCCTAAGTACTCAGTGGGTACCGCTGCATGGAAAAATGTGCCCAGCTCCACAGCAGACAAACCCACACAGCGGCGAGGAAGGTTTCGAGTGTCGTGAGTCGTACAGAGCGGGGAGCATGGTTATTACCAGCCAGCTTCAGCCTGCCTGATGGCGAGTTAACATGCCATTTTCCCTGTGCTGTCAAAGCCTTTGTCACGGTAATAGCCTGTTTCCTCTTTTTGTTAATATCTATGTCAAGAGAATGAAGCAGCAGAATTGAAAGTGCCATGGTGTGTGATAGCACCGTTCTGCTCAGGCTGCGCTGGCAGCCTGCTGTGTTTTGATTAACTGGATGTTCCTCTAAAATTTGTATGAAATTATTTTTTCCGTGGAAGCGTGGGGTGAAGGAGGAAGGAGTGGCTGGGACAGAGCCGGAGGCCGGCTGCCTGGTCACTCGGGAGCGGGCAGGGCCACTCGGGCTGCGGCTGCTTACGTCTCCTCCTGCTGCCTTGCCCGTGACCTGGGCTCTGGCGAGGAGAAACTGCTCTTGTCCTCGCAAGTCACTTCCAGTTTCTACTCAGCTCTCCCAAGAAAAGCCTGTCAGTAAGTGTAAATTGTGCCCTGAGATATGTGAAAGGTACTTTGGAATGAAACCCAGAAGCCTTGAAGTTTTACAAAATCTTAAATACCTGGCAAGCAAACTTAGTACATGAGCCTGCACATACAGCCACTGTCACCCCCGCCACACGTACGCCCCACAGCTCGGGCAGGAGGATGTGCTGACTTTCAGCCGTTCTGCAAATTTCTCCAGTGACCCCACGTCTCGCTGAGGTCAGTGCGATGCCGCTTGCGTGGCGTGCCTCTCTTCTGCCCCTTCTGCCAGTAAGGCCAACGAGGGTTCTGCTGGTGGGGGGGCCTCGATCTGCTTGCACGTCTGGTTGGGATGCGCAAACAAACAAAAAGAGGCTGCTTCACTTTGCCTTTTCTTGATCCCCGAAACTGAATGGGACAAAGCTGATGAACAGGGAACTCTAATTTTATTTCCTAGGGCACCTCACTTCTCTGTAAACAGGGATCCAGAATCAGGGATCCCATTTCCAAGATTAAGCACAGTTCACCGGCAAGGCGCAATGAATCTAAATGTCAGATAAAGGTATCACACCCTGTGTTACTTGCTGCAGCTCTGAGAAGTGGACAGAATAGTCCAAATGGTGGCATTTTTGATCTGATTTAGCACCAGTGCAAATGACACAGGGCGCAAGTTAGCTAGGACTCAGTCATTCCTTTCATTGATCTCTGGTTTTACTGCTTAACTGAAGTTGCAGAGGGCTTGTGTGTTACAAAATGATCTGTTTTCTGCTCAGAATGCATTAGTAGAACAGTTCTGGCGAGCACAATGTCCATATCATTCCTGTTGACTTACATCTACAGACTTTGTAACACCATTGGTCTGCAATCAATTGCAAGCTGGTACGGGATTAACTTTCCCACCACTTACAAACTCAAGCTCATAAATGTTTTACAAAATATTTCAACGTTTTTCTAATGAGTTGGTTTGACCTTTCAGTCTGCATACTTATTACAAAGCTCTCAAAATATTTTATGTATTAATGGAGAAATTTGAAATGTGTTTGTGATGACACCTCCCTCCCTCTTCTTCTCCTCCCTCCCCTTACTTATTACACATGCTTGATAGACTCTATGTACTCCAGCAGCTTTGTAACACATACAAAAAGTTTGAGGCATGGGTTTTGTTTTGGTAACTCAAAGAACTATATCAACAGATTTAAAGAAATGGAGAGGATTGGAGAGACACCAGCGAAACCTGATGTCTGACTACCCCAAGAAAGTGTGCCACTCCACTTAAGCAACTCCCAGTCCAGTACAGTCGTCCTGCACGCCTCCTCATGCAGAGGACTCTGAACACTGAACATGGCTTAGACCTCTGCAACTCACTGTAACAGGGAAAATGATTTTGTCCACAAACTCCCTTTTTATTCCCTAACTCAATTCAGAAGAAAGCACTCCTGCAAAAAGCTTCATATCCTAAAGCAGACATTACACGTTGTTGCACTGTATGAGGTTTGACTACTGCCAACTTGCATTAAACTCACCAAGAGCTGGTTTTGATTTCCTTTTGGCTTGTGGTGGTGTTGTTGTTGTTTTTTAAATGGACAACAAATATTGGCATGGAATGGAAAAGCAGGATGCCATTTATATGACACATTGTACTACAAGGACTTCTACCAGAACATTGAGACATATTGCCTAATGAAAGAACATGCCTGGAAATCCAACCATTTCTTAGTCAGATAATACCGGACATGTAGCTGAATCTTTACTGTAACGCTTGCAAACCACTGTTTCTTACTAAAAATAAAGTGGACAAAGACAGAAGTGGGAAATGTATTGAACAAGACTGCAATGTAAAAATAACACAAATAGCACATGGCATCTGGATGAGACATGAACCATGGGTATTTCAGAAATGAAATATGACAAATAAAACATAGGAAATGAGGATTTACAAATATTAAATCCAACAGAGGTGCACCAGAAGAGAAAAAGAAAGAAAGGTTTACAAGCAATGGGCTGGTTTTGCTTTTCAAAACACCAGATAATGGCTGGATAAGAGGAAACAAAAAAAAAAAAGGAAAAGATGTGGGAAAATGACGAAGGAAGTTTTGCAAGAAGAAACTGCCTTGGCAGGGAATGTGGACAGGATAATGTGCGTATACAGAACATAATAGTTAACTGCAATAAAGCATCCACCGCTCATAGCCAAAAGCAGCAAACTATCATGGCTGGGCTAGAGCACATGAGTGAGTATTTCGGGTCACAGCAGAAACACCACGTGCTATATTTTGTTAGGCTGCTGCAGTGTTTTGCAAACATGGGGGGGGGGGTGTAGATATGAAAAGGCAAGGCAGGTTGTTTCATTTGTTTGTATTAAAAATAAATATCTTTTGAAAATATGACTGAGTCAGTGAAGAGTATGAAACACAATCCTCAATTTGTTATGATTTAGCAAGTGAGAAGCAAAGAGAGGTAAAAATCCATGCAAGAAATGCACACAATAGCTTTCAAAATCCTACTCAGTCCACAGAAGTGCTTTCAAGAGATCATGCTGGTATTGTTCTAAGAAGACCGGCTTGCTTCAAAGTCCAGCAAAAATAGGCTGGTTTTTATAAAAGAAGCAACTGCCCCTGGCCAAGACCAGGCAGAGCACACACCCCAGGAAGAAACACTGCGTAGTGCAATGCTAAAGGAGTTCACTGGCAGGAAACCATGTCACTAAATGAAAACAGAGCACACTTAGGGACTGCAAAGTCCTGTCAACTACCCACTGCCTGGCTTTAAACTTTGTATTGGTTTAAGAGCATAATTCTCAAGTTATTTCTTCAGATATCACCATAGCTTTACTTAATCTCAAGGAGTTACTCTGTCTGACCTCCAAGTGGCAGGGCTGCGATAATCACAGGATATAAGCAAGGTAAAACTCATAGGGAGAGATAATCTCTTTTATTAGTCTAACCGGCAGAGCTGAAGAAACCTGCCAAGTGTGGACAGAGCTTACATTCATTAGAAGCAGCTACAGTCATTTCTAGCTTTGTGTGCTGTTTTCTGAGACTGCAGTTTATGTGGGTCATAGGCAAGCAAGCCAGCTCAAGCATCACACCCAACCTAGCTAATTCCTCGTGGAGCTTTTGCGGCCAAGGTTTGAACAGCTAGATTGCTGCAAACACTAAGCTGGGTAGGTTAAGGCTAACCTGTGTGCTATGCTTTCTGTGAAGGGAGACTGGAGCGCTTTTGCCACAGAACAGCAGCAATAGCCTCGTGCAGTGATGGGGTCCTACCCAGCAACCCACTGGAGCTGCAGTCTGGCGATGCTTGGGATGTAGGCGTCCTGCGTGGCCCAGCCCCCCCCGCTCCTGCCCCACGTATCAGCAGGACTGAGTCAAGACTAGGGCACGGGTTGACTTTAGCAGAGCCGTTTCTCTGAATTCACTTAGCTACTTCATTTCTATTTGTGCACCCTTGAAAAGCTCTGTAAATGTACTCGGCTCATTTCACAACACTTAGCGTTTGGTAACGGGATGAGGCTGGAAGTTCAGGTTGCAGTGATCTCTTTTCTCAGAGGATGAGGGTGGTGGGGGCTCTCTAACAGTTACCTCTTAAGATAAAACCATTAGGAAATGAGAACTTACTAGAAAAAGCTACATAAACTTCTAATTAATAGAAGCCTTTGAAAAACTCCAGAGCTAGTTTTTGAGCCAAGACTATGAGAAATTTGCAGCATTTTTGGTTTTGTTTTCTTTTATGTATTTTTGACTTTGAGATGGTGATAATGTGAATGCTAGGTGTTATGGTGTCTTCATAGTTTCATTATCTGAAGTCCACAGACCTTCATCCTTTCAGCATCCTTTGGTGCAAATATATGTGTACAAACTATACATATATTTATACATATAAAATAAATTCTATTTTAAGAATAAACACATGGTATTATACAAAGGGATGAGGCCTGAGAGACTTACAACACTAAAGGTTTCTCTCTGTCCTTTGAAGTACTAGCTTTAAGGCACGAATCGCCACCAACTGCCTTTATCTTTAAATTAGAAAGCACAGGCCTTAAGGTATGGCTGCCTAGAACTGCCTCTGGTACTCCTAGGAAAACGACTTCTTGCAGGCACACAAATTATGTAGATGACATCACATCTCTCATATATTAACTTGATGATAGACTCAGGCCAGGATCTTCTTACTAGGATCAAGTAAAAAGGGATGAAGAATTTCCCACAAAGGGATTCTGAGCAGTGATCGTATATTTGAAAGGAGGAAATGAGAGTGCTCAGTGCTACCAAGCTTCAACTTTAAAAGACTGAATCCTCTGTTTAAGCTCCATTACACCAGTAAATGACTAAGTTGTCCTCAGACTATGGGAAGCAACCTGCAGCTTACGGTAGCTAAGTCTCACCGACATAACTGCAACGGAGTAGAAGCAAAAGAGGGGCACACCTCATTCAGAACAATGCACTCACTTTAATTTCAGTTTATAAGATCTTAGCTCTACAGAGGTCAGCCTAGGGAGCAGATGTGTTGGTTATGACTTTCATTCGGAGCTTGCTCTGTAGGTGTTTGGCTATTGATTACTTTTTTCTGTAATGGAGACAGGGTCAGCTGCAGTCATTCAGAGAGACTTGCAGCTTTAACTTTTTGGAAATCCTGGCCTTTGGGGGATATCTGGATGAGCAAATTTTTAAATTTGGAGAACGTGAAAAACAGAATTAAGGTCAACCCACCACAAACATACATATATATAACCCCAGGATAGACAATGCTGGCATGATTTTTTTTCTAATTGCTTACCTATTTTATTAGCACTGTAACTCTAGCTGTGTTAGTTTAATGAAAGCTAACACTGCAATAATAATTATGAGCCTCCCTTGTCCCTTTTAATATTCTTGTTAATACCTGTTTTTTAGATTAAATAATGCAAACTGTTTACTGGAACACGGCCATAAATTAAAACTTGCAGACCATGCTTAATTTTAAGCCCAAAGAACTATGGAAGGTAAAAATGTATGGTTTTAGCTCCACATAAGACTGAGTTCCCGTTTTAAACATGAGAATGTGATCTCAACTCCCTCACTGCTCCACCATCCAGTGATGTAGATAGGTGCTTGTATCAACACCTCATCCTTCAGGGAGTGACACATCACCATTTTCGTTGTTTTGCACCAAAAAAAAAAAAAGTTTTTCTCCTGGGCTCTTACAACAACAAGCCTTTGCTACCTTTTAAGCGGATTGAAGGAGCAGAGCCCCGTGATTACCACTGAGGGTCACAGAGGTCACAAATGAGGTCAATTCTTCTCTTAAAAGCTTTTTCAGAACAACACACTGAAGAGTTTGCATCTCAAGGGCTAAGCAAAGCAGCTGTGTACCCACTTTTTCCTGTCTTATCGTCCCTCTTCTTCCTTTCTTGACATTTTAATGAACAATCAGATGTTCCCTGACTCACAGTCTGTAGTCTTAGCGGCTGCATTCAGAAGCACCTTGTGCGTAGTTTTAAAAGCACACTTATTTTATTCATTTAAACAAGATTCATTACTCCTTGATCATTTGAATGAATTCCAGTGTCCTTACAATAAAGGTTTGGTACCATACCTATCATCAATGGAGTTTCCTCTGAATAAAATTTTCAGTTTGTTTATTTATAGGGATGGCTGTTTAAAAATCTGTAATCGTGCAGTGTTGATCTCCCCAAACTCACACAAACACAGGCCTTTTAATGTGCAACGTGACTTTATTGATGAATATATGCGGAGCAGAAAAAGTGACCTCCAGTCAGGAGGAGGTTGTTCACAATATATTTTATTGGGTTTAGTTATTAACCAGATCCAGCTGGCAAATGGCTTATCTAGTTTCCAGGTACAAGCACACACACATGCTTCTTCCATCCACTGTGTTTCTCAGCCTAAAATATGCTGGAAAGTCAATTCCATTACATTCTCCTCTTCAGTTACATAGGCATAGGAAGAAGATGTTGAAATAAGAAACCCCTTAAAACAAGTCTTGCAAAATGGCTGTGAACTGATAATGCCTGTTTTTGAACTAAGTAAAAAAACCTTATTAAATGTCTATTACTAGTATACCATGTGTAGAAAGAAGTCCTAGTGTTTGTGGTCACCCTCCTGTAGCAGATGTAGCGGCTTTATGATTAGATGCATCTGCTTTCATTCACCATGGTGGCATCTTTTGCACCATCATAGCTGACACTCTAAGCAGTCGCTGCAAACAGTATCTGGAATTGCCAGTTATATGGTGCCTGGAAACAGAACCCCACCCAGGACTTCCCTCCCTTGTTGCCCTTATCTGTTACCACATCTTTGCAATGGGATTCTGCAGCTGACAGAAAATTGAAGACAGCTATTCTCACCAGCCTCCCCACTCTTTAAAATGAGTTTGTGCTAGAAGAACCCGTAATAAACAGATGAGCTTCCAAGTTGTCAAGATGTTGTCATCCTGGCATTTGCCCTAATAAAAGCAGAATTTTTACCTTCGGGAAGCATGGTTAAAAACAATGGCAACACTAATCTGTTAGAAATATAAAATTAAAAGAAAATTTCAAAAAGGTGCCAAAACCGAAGAACAGTTTTATTTATAAAGCCCAGGCAGAAGCGGTACAAACAGTGCCGACGTGCTGGAGGACCCTGAAGCAGAAGCTGTGAGAACCCAGGCAGGCAGCCCGCCCGTGATCTAGCTAAGCCATGTTTGAGCGCTGCACCCTAAGATGAGGGCAAACAACAGTTTAATTCATCTCTATGACTTATCATTTATGCTGCTTATAGCTCCAGCTGCGCACAGACCCAACACTCCGTGCCCTTCTTCTAGCCGTAGCCTGTTAGCGAGGGACAGGAGCTAACACCCAGCTTCTGCACTTGCTGTATCTGATGAAGAGACTTTCCCTGCGTGGAAGCCATCAGCACAGACTAATGCAAGAGGGACTATTTGGGGTAAAGTGACTGAGCCAAGACCTTGAGAGACCAACACCCACTTTTTCAGTTTTATATTAGGGGAAACACCACAATGTATTACAGAAAAGCATCTGGACTTGGGGGGGGGGGAGGGGGGTGTCAATAACTGATTACCAAATCTAGAAGTGTTTGCTTGACACATTCAAAAGGGTCAAGTCTTTCTCAAGTAAGGACCACGGGATAAGCGGACCAGCACACTGAGTGAAAGTCTACAGAAGGTAGGAATTCTGGCAGGTGAGTGTCACTGCTCAGGAAGCCTTGGAGTCTCTGTGAGATAACTTTCTTGGGGAATAGTAATGGGGAAGATTTGAAATCTTGAGGAGAAAACCTACTAGGATGACTTAGCTCTAATAGCACTAAAAGTCAAAGAACTCCAATGAAAGCCACCTTTTCTTGACCCAGACAATCCTGCCTCCCATTCCTTTCCCTTGCTTACCCCAAGTTCCCACCTTGCCCCCCCATCTATGTTCACCTGTGTGAACATCTCCCACCATCACAAAACACACTGCTCTTCCCTTTCAGTCCACTCGCTACTCTCCCTCGTAAAAGGCCAACATTCATGACAGCTGCCCACTGCTCTCTCTCGCTTTCTTGCTGTCTGCTGTCTACACTGGTAGCACACAGGCTGCCTGGCCAGAACCTCTCTCCCCACAGCAATCCTCCTCATTCGTGCTCCTCCAAGAGGAGTAACAGGAGTCATGGAAATGATTTGGCCCTCCAGAAACTGAGGTACTTTGGTGGCTATGAGCATTACTTTCCTCTTCCCTCTCAAAACAAACCAAAGGAAACCAAGATGATTAGGAATAAATTAGAAAATAAGCAAGAACTCTCGCTCGGACAACTGCTGGATTCTCTCCAGCAGTAACAGCAATAGGGTTTCATAGGCTACAAGAGCAAATCAAAAGTGTTTCCAAAAATCCTAACTTCTTGAAGTTTAGTTATGGCTATAGTCTTATGTGATACATGAAACAAGAAGCTGGCTCTGGAGGAACCCATTTGCAGCTATTGGCAGAGCTGATGCATGCTAGCTGCTCCATCAAGCCAGGGTCATGCAAAGTGTCAGTCTCTGCTCTTGGGTTTCACCCCTTCCTTCTCCAAGGCCAGTCGCTAGCTCAGTGTAATACCCTTCTGGGATATGAAGGACTGGAAAAGCTCAGCACAGCTTTGTTGGCTGACAGGGCTGAAAATGAAACGCTTTCTTTTCAGATCCAGCACGTTACACACCTGACTCCAAAGCTGTCTGACAAGCATTTATATTCTTTTCATTGGCAAAAGAAATGTCCTCATAGTGGCTTTGTAGGCTGTTAAATGTACAACTGGCATCATCATGTTTTAAATGCTGTGGGATTAGCTGTTACTGTGATCACTGACAGCAAAATACACTGACAAAAGTATCCCCTTTCACCTCTCAAAAGCACATTTTGGAGAACAGATGGAAGCAGGAAGGTCAGAAATGGTGGAGAAAAGCCAGCAGTGGACCTAACGGCCTCAGAGGGCTGCCTGTGAAGTATTTTCCCCTCATGACAAAAGGAGGGTTTAGCAGAGACTGTCTCGGTAACCGTGAAGTCCACCTTACTAGTGAACATGCCCAAAAGAAGGCTCGAAACTAAGTATGCCTGTTCTCCAGCACATGTCATGCCAGAGAGGTAAGTTAGCTTGTGCAGTCACCTCCACAAAGGAGGGAAAATCTCAAAGCAAAAACTGCGTGAACTTCTATTGCCTCTAACTAACTACAAAGCAAACTGTTTCCCACCACCTCTCCACCCCTTTTTGGGGAAACAATTGACCCTTCAGCCCTCCCTATTCAGGAAGATGTTTTCCTGCCTCCTGCCTCCCTCCAACACACACCAAAAAGCTGAAAAACAGGTCACGAGGACATCTCTTTCCGAAGGGCTTATGCAGTTTACAGGAAGAGGCACTTAATTGTTGGCAGGTCAAAAACCTGGCTGCGGGTGACCCAGCCCCGATGGCAGTGCAGAGGGAATACCAGGGGTGGCCATTTTGCTCAGTAATGCATTTCTGTTTGCCATTTCTTTAAAGGTAATGAATTACATTTTTAACTGAAATAGTCCCAATTAATATTGCCTCATGTCACAAGGATTTTGGTATTGTACAAGTATGACCTATGTTGCTTTTATCTCTTATAAACTAACCAGATGCAATTGGTTTTTTTCCAGTAAGGTTTGTATATCCATCCACATCTCATCATTCATACCAGCTCACTTGGTACAATTTAAGCCAAAGTCAAGCTCCACGGAACCAAGTCCTCTTCTTTAAATGGAAATATTTTCTCCTTTCTGCCTCTAATGGGTTTATTTTCTAAACAGGTCTTTACTGGTCCAAAACACCTTGCAGTGCTGTGAATTCATACTGGGAAAAGTATGCCACTGTCCGTGTTTAAACCCAAACTTAAAAGTTAAATACTTTAAGACCCTAAAAGAATGGCACAGCAGTTTAATTGACTCCAGCCGCATTAACAGTTGCAAAAATCTGTAGGACTTTACTAGGGAAGTAATGGGTTGTGAATAATTTATTTTTTATGCCTCACTCACAGGTGATAGGGATTAACCTGGCTATTTCAAATGAGTTTTAGATTATTTTAGAGTGCTGAATAATATCCTGTTTGAAGGCAGCTATTATATGTCAACAACTCAATGTTTGCGCAGTAGGTCATTCAGAAGTGAGAGGAAATTCTGACCACGTACTCAGAGTTTAAGCACTGGATATTTCATGAACATTGCCTGTAATACAGGGAATAAACTCAAAGTGCTTTTCTTCCTCCCAATTCTCTCCCCCCCTAACTCCCCTTTCTTCTACGCCTTTAATGCCTTGGTGTCACACTAAGTGCTCCTCTCTGGAAACACAAGAATACCTGTACCAGCCCTCTTCTAGCCAGTGACGCTGAACTTCCAACTCTGAAGGATTCCTACATGAAATTAAACATTGCTGTCACTAAATAAACTTCAGTGCCTTATGGTTATAGCTACAGAAATGCTCACTAATGACCAGGTGTGGCTGATAGCAGAAGCAGCCGTCCTTGCTCACAGAAGAACACTGCTTCCAGGTCACAGCTGGGCCCATGCCATGCAGCTGATGAAACCAGGTGTGCCTCTAATACAGCTTCCAGCAACGTGAGCGCATGGAACAGAGCGTGTCTATATGAGAGTCCTTCTCAGAGGTCTAAATATTCATGAAAACAATTTTACTGGTGATTTTCATATATGTGAAAAGTGCTGTTCATCATCCTGCTTAGCTCATGTTAGGAATCAACACTTCTAAGCCTGCCTCCTTTCAAAGAGTTACTCAATGTCAAATCAGTTACTTGAGCAGCAATAAGTGGGATAACAGTTTCTGCAGTGCAGTCTGGCCAGAAAAATTTTGCTGGCACTACTAGCATTGGTAATCTAAGCCATCTCTTCCCCCATTTGCTAAAAGACTCTAGAAAGGTCTCTGCAGAGCTTTTGAGGCACATTTCAATACATTAAGTTCAGCTTGCATTTGATCTAGTGACCTACAGCAGCTTTGATCTCCATTCAACGTAGTGCTGTCATTAGCATTAGCTTTGTTTTTGCTCTTAGTGTGTATGTACTAAGACCATTCAAAGATGGATTGCTCCTCCTCATTAGCTAAACAGGAATGAGTAAGGAACACTGGGCACACTACCCTTATAGGAAACTGCTATTGAAAGAGAAAGTGATTCCTCTTAATGGGTGTAACAGGGAGAAAAGTGGCAAGCCAGCCTTTCTGAGCCCTGCGGATTGGGTCTGGACAAGAGCAATAACGCTACTTCACCCAGAATGATTTGATTACAAAGAGATACTGTTCAGACAGATCCAAATTCCCTTTTTGGCCACTGTAAAGTGACAACATAGTTAACCGAGCCTGATTCCCCTGAAATTGTGTATTCCCAGGCAACCTTGAACATCTCTGGGCTTCCCTAGCCCATACTATAAGTGAGGCAGTCCTGCCTGAGGGACCATGCAGTTCCACAGTGACTTTAATAGAAGTATTTGCTCCCATTTTCTGGGCATTGGGTTGGTACCTGAGCAGAGGCAGAAGGTAAGGGAGAAGGTAAGTCCCGGCTTCTTCCTCACCACGCAGAGCCACAGAGGGGATTGGGAGTGCAGATAGGACTAGACGCAACATAAGCCATACGTTGACTCAACATGCGCCACAACGTGCATGCTCCCAAAAGGCACGGCGGAGCCTGACGAAGCACTGCTCTCCCTGAGGAACGGCCCCTGGAGCCCAGCCAACCACCACACCGCTGCCTGTCCACACCTGTCTTTAGATGGCTTAATCCGGGACATAGGTGATGAGAAGTGCTGAGAAGCGCACGTATGTGAGTTAGAGGTAAGGTGTGGCACTGAGTATGTTTGAGCTCATCTTGCATGGGACAGCAGTGGAAACTGTGCTGGTTTGAACTGCATTCAGCAAACTGTTATAAGCAAAAATTGTCCCTTTGCCAACTGATTTGGCACAAGGTGTGACATGCGAGCACTCATTGAAACAGTGGCAGATGCAAGATTTCCTGGCCCGTATCCCACTGTTTGTGGGCCACTGTCCCCATGCCCTGAACTCTGAGAGGACTTAAGGACCCCTGGGGAACAGTGAAAAGGTAATTTCAACAATATCCGCTTGTTTGAAGAAGGCTTTGTGCGTCAAAAAGCCTGTTCTTTTTCAAATGCTTTAAACATTTTCAATGCTTTAAAATTAATACAGAAACATGTGTATTTGTATCTACCTATTATACATATGTATACATACACACACTTAACCTGTCCTTATAAATCCTGTCTGTGGGCATAACAGCAGTACATCAGTTCAAAATGAACCAGTTACTTTTCATAAGTTATTAAATGTACTGTAAACCATTTTGTTTTAAATAGGTACTTGACCTATTAGGGACTATCTGTAGGATGACACAATATTTTCAAAAGGCTTTTAGTCCTTGAGTGCAGATCAGACCCTGCTAAAGGCTACCAAATAGAGGAAATTAAAAATACTCTATAGCCATACACAAATGAAAATCAGAAGGGGACATTTCAGACATTGCTATTACAGAAACAAAAGACATATTTAGAACATTTCCTCATAGGCACCGAAAAGCAAAACCTTAACAAAACACAAAGAAAAACAAAAATAAATGTTACGCAGCAGCCCATCCCTTCAAACTTGGGATTTGGACAACCTCATCATTCCACAGGGGAGATGGTGATTTTGCAAACAGACACGGTCACAAGCAGTGCCAATGGCAGAGGAAAGAAGACGTATTTCACACTGAGGAGGGAAAGACAAACACACACACACACCCTCCCTTGCCTGCCCCCTTCCCTGGCAGAGGCCCAGGTCAGCTGTGTCAGTGAACAGCAACAGCATTCCTGGTCTTCAGAAACCTCTGGAAGGAATCCAGAGCCATACGTATATGTCTTGGCTCTCTCCCTTTTCCTGGTGTAAACCTAGTTATGTATTAACTACCTGACTGGTTTCTTGGATTTCCGCTTGTCCCTTCTCATTTTTTTGCTTCTTCTCTCCCCCCTGACTGACCGAGATCCAGAGGGAAGGGTAAAATGGAGCAATAATGCCCCGCTGACTCCCAGAGCAAATCTTAGACAAAAAACACTCATGGCATTCTCATTCATGGCAAGTGAGTTCTTCTTGACTATGGCTGCGCATCATTCAAAAGCACCCTTGGCACCAACAAACTAGTCAAAACAATTTACCCGTTCATTGACGTTCAGCACGCTAAAAAACCTTTCCCTGAGAACTTTGCAGTTGTCCTTCCCAAGCCCTGGAGAACCGCACCCAGAAAATGAGCTCGTTTGTGAGCTATGCTGAGTGCTTCAGAGGGAATTTCAAAACAAAGCAAGGCTCTCAGACCAACTGCTCCACACAGACTGTTCCTCATAGCCTGAAAACCAGCCTGGCAGAGTCAGGACTGATTACGGCAAGGCTTGCATTTCTACTGGTCACATCAGGTGCTGCGGCTGCTGATGCTCGCAGTGATTACACTGAGTGAAGAGGAGTAATCCATTACCTTTATCAGAACACTTTTGATCATGACAGACAGAAGTGCTCTAAACATAGTGCATGATTTATTTGCAGTGCTTCCTAATTTGGCCACCGAGACAAGTTAGTTACTGAGACTGAATATCAAGGATATCTTACAGTGATAGGTCAGCCTAGAGAAAGCATTTTTAATTTCTAGAAGGCAAAGCTTTTGGGGAAAAAAATCGGTGACAATTAATTCTCTGTTCACTACTTTGCTATTCTTCCCAGACATCAAGAAACTTCTGCTAATATACGATCACATCAGGGACTCCTGCTGCCTAGTACCACTGTGTTCCTACCTATCCAGACAGAACAATTCAGGAGCTGTTCATGTATAATCACCTAATTTGTAACTAATGGTTTCTAAGTTTGTTGTGGACTTTTTTGCCTTCCACAGTTTTTATGGGGAAATGGCACTTCTTGAGAGAGAGAAGAGACTGCATGTATAGGTTCAGAATATACATGTCACTGATGCAAAGTATTTTCCTTGAATTCCTCCTTCAAATTGTGACTCCTTCAGTCCTAAAATCCCAAAGGTAAGCCCCCCTGCTATTACCGCCTTTAAACCATGTGTGGTGGTATTTACAATCTCTATTTGCCACATACATATACATGTGTGTATATATATGTATATACATTATGCATATACATATACAAAAATATAAAAACACACACAGATGTTGCTGCATCTGGAAATTTTATCCCAAGTCTGAGTTCTTACAGGTGACTTCAAACTAAGGCTAAATGCCAAACAACGTTTGAAGAATGACACATCACATGTTTATAAATCCCTTAAGTGCTTTCAGCAATTTTATCTTGTATCTAAAGTTTTGGCTTTAGTAGGGCTTTATCAGATTTTAGCAGTTATAACTTAATACCAGAAAAATGCTAGTAATTGCTGCATGTCTGTAACCGTGTGTTAATTAAGCACTACATGTGTTTTTACATCAATAGTCTATTCTGCCATGAAATGTCTTATAATTCTCCCTCAAGGAATAAAAGCAAAAAAAAAAAAAGGAAGAAAAGAGAAGAAAAGACCTATTTCAAGTCTAGTGGGAATACACTGAGTAAAAGGGCAATCAGAAATAGCAGTTACATCAATGACTTTGTGGTTGAAAGAAATTATTCTCTTTTTTTTTTACCCAGTTCCTTTTTAAAAACAATTTCTATACTTTTATATTTTTTATTACATATTAATACATAATTCAGTGTCTTGGAAAATTTTGTAACTATGAGACTGAGGTTGACCTTCAGACTCTAAAGTAACTGCACCTGACTTTTGGGACTTCAATGAAAACACTTAGCAGAGCGGGCTACATTTACTTTGGAAATCATTGCTGTAAAGCATAAAATACAATTTCTTTTTTTTTTTTTTTAACCACATTACATAATATAAAAAGGGCAAAGGAGGTGGCCAACATTTCAAATTGCCAGCAATTTCATTTGACTTCATGTGAACTTCCATTCTCCATAAAATACTAATGTCTAACGAGGAAACACATGCAGTCAATGCAAGCCCACAGACAGGCATTCTCTTCCTTGGAAATACAAAGGCCTAAGATGGGTCATCAGAACTCAACAGTAAAGTCGTGTATTAACTCACCAGTTCAGGTCATCCTTCTATGTAAGAGGAAGGTAACCTCTGTCCAACTAAAATTATGCCTCTCTTACTGTACAATTCTATGGAAGGTATTTTTCTTCATTTTACCTCCCAGAGGGTAGTTTATAACCCAGAATTTGATGTTTCATACTGGTCATATAATTTGTCTGCTGTAAAGCTGTTAATGGTAGCAGAATGATCTAATCCCTTAGATCTTGCAAACCTTGCTTCTTATGACATGCTGTTAGCACTGAATTCTGCAGAATTATTTCCTTTCATTTGTTTTAAGAATATTCAAATTGCTGCTGCATGTGATTATAGCTTTCATTTGCTGGGAATCTAAAGCAAGACTTTCTCATTGCTCTGTTTGCCTGGGTGAAGCAGGCTGAACCACTGTCAATAACCACTCCTAGATCTCTGCTTCTGAAGGAAAACTTCACGGTTTAGATTCATTACCATCTGTGAAAAAAATAGCTTTTTCTTCCTATTGTACATGAGTCTGTATGTATACAAGTTAAATCATACCTACTATTTTGTTCACTGAAGTAAGTCTTTCTAGATTTTGTGTGCTCCTCTAGTTTTTCCTAACGTGGACAGTGATATGTAACGACCACATCTTCAACTCAGTCTAAAAATCACCAACAAAATTGTACAAGAGCAATCCCAGCATAGATCTTGCATGCCTCTGTTAGGTCACTTACATTTTGAAAAACAGCCAGTACTTAAAACATTTGATGCCTAGCCAGTATTTAATTAGGGACAAAAATTTACCTGTCTAGCATAATATAAAGTCCCTTTTCTTACAAACGTCATCAAAACCTCCTAACAACCTGGATGATATATGCCAGATTTTTCTTCCCAAAATTTAAATAAAGTCTTCAAATAACTTCAAAGACCAGCTGAGGACTTTAAGCAGAAACTGTGTTGTTGGTCAGATGATGTAATTCTGTTTTTCTAAGTATATGTTTCCATTCTGACTATCCTGAAATGCTTCCCCTCTATGTAGGATATTGTGCATTCACCTGCAACTCCCAAGGTCACTCTTCGTTGCATTTTGGAAGTGATGGTCCCTGCTGACACTTTCACAGCAACCAGGAAGAACTCCTATTTCAAGGGATATATTGCATGTGTTTGTCAGAAGCTTTCCAGTTTTGGAGCTGAGATCCCTCACAGCTTGAGATGAACACCATCTGGTCCTGGCAGTTCACTAGAATTAGTATTCCCACGTTGTTCTGTGAATTCCTCCCTTGCAATTTCTCCCCTTCTTAACAGCATACTAAGGACTAAGGATTCCCTTGGGTGAAATCTCCTTGGGATGAGAATTTCAACAACGGACATCTTTAGCTTAGTTTAACTGCTTCAGGCAATTAGCTTTTCTTCAGTCATGTCATCCGTCTTTAAACTTCCTTTTCCCATTGATCTCTCTGTACCTAGAGGTCCACGGAAGCAAGTGCAATCCTTCTGCCTCAGACACGTTAGTACTTCTTGTGTGGTAGCAGTATCCACCTCTTTACCGTAATTAAGAAAAATACTTTACTTATGAGCTTCGAAGTTAGAGTGGAATTTTTCATCAGGCTTGGAGATAGGAGACATTTTGCAACTGGAAAAACACATTGATACAGCTTGTACAGATACATGAAATCTAAGAGTCTAAAAGAACCAAAAAGGGCCACTGTGATCAGCTGATATAATTCCCTTGCAGCACAAGCTGAGCTGCTTTCTGCTGCCTAAGTTCAATTCTGAATCCATGTTTGGGTTGGGATAACAAGGTCCAGAAAACTGCCCCACAGGATGCTCCCTTCTCGCCCACAGAGTTTGCCCCCTAGAGTAAAGGGGTGACTTACAGCAATGTGGGTATTATAGAAGATAAACATGCCTTATGTACATCCAGTAGCACAGCAAAATGAAAATGAAAAGGCCAGAAGGAAAGAGGCAGAATCCGAAGAGAGACAGCATTGCAAAGAGAAGAACATGGCTGACCAGTGGATGCATATAAAAAAATCCTTTCAGTTAAATAAGACAAAAATGTTGATGGCAAGGCCAGAAGGGCGGGAACTGGAGGAGGTTAATCAAAGCATGAACAAGGGCACATGTAGTAGGCTAGAAAGGCAGAGACACACTTTGGCCAGATGGGTCAGCATGCAGGATAGCCAGCAACGTGGTTAACCAACTTCACACAAAATACACTACCTCATCTTCAAAGATGAGGAAAACCTCACTAGGAACTTTAGAGGAGGCTTTGCCCTAGGAAAAGGAAATTTGGAGTACTCTGGTTTATCTTCTCCCAGGGATATGAGCATGAACACTCATAAGCTCCAGTTGGCCCTACTGGGCTCCCAAGTTTCTGAACGCTGCAGTTGTGGGAGCCTGTGAGCAAGACTTGCTGGCAATCAGGGAAGCTGTCTTCTTCCTTTTCTTGAACATCAAGTCAGGGATCAGACCAATTTTCTTTAATGACGAGAAGCCTGCTGCCAAGTCCAGATGCTCCCATAAGTGACCTTGTTGGACTTGGATATGACAAAGCGGACTCTGCTGGCCTCTGTCTTTGCAGACCCCCTGAGCACTAGTCTCCTATCCTGCGGAGCCCCTGGGTTGCTGCATATATATAGGTGTGTCTGTCTCCCCTTTCACATTTAACAACTCCGTTTTTCTCCACACTCGCTCCTTTTCATTCTTTTCCTTTCGGTACAGTGACTTATACACAATATTCAAAATTATTTTCAAAGCTGCTGAGTTAAATGAACAGTCCACAGTTTACCAAAGAGAAGTTAGAGGCAAGCTGATAAAATCAAAGACGCATACCAAAGGTGTAATGGAAACACAGAACCCTCTGTGTGAAAGTACTTTTGAATAAAGAAGGCGTTTTAGGAAAAAGATAAACTGCTTTCCTCATAGTGGACGGTCTTTTCTACTCTTCAGCTTTTTCTTCAATACACCTGAATTAAATCCACTTAAAGAACACACAAAGCTTTCCTCTTCTTTGAACACCAATGGGACAAAATTAAAAGCAGCTCTGAATTGCAGTACACGTAGCATTGACAGAGCCATGCACTTTCCAGAAAGCCCTATTAATACTTGTACGGCACACACCACTAAAGATCTTAATGGGCTCTAACTAGCAGCATTTAATTCAGCCTCATAATACACTTTAAGCCCAAGATTGGGTGGCTCCTATAAAATCCGCATCACTATTTGACTCCAAATCCCCAAACACAGTTTTCAGAGATGTCAAGCACTTTCAAAGTTGGGAGAGGTCATTTTAGAGCTGGTGTTCTGAGAGCTAAATGACCCAAAAAAACAGGTTGTACACTCCTGGAGACTGGACCTGAAATCAACGGATGCTTTGTTTTGTTGGGTTTTTTTGTTTGTTTTTTTTTTTTAACCTAGGGTGCAAAGCAAAATAAAAGGCAGGTGCATGGAGTCCCCAGCATCTTGTGCCCTTCCCTCTGTGTACTGCATAACATGTTCTGCTTCTTACCCACACCCACAGCCTGGGGGCCAAGGCAGTTACTCTGATTATGTGCCACTAAAATCAGATTGTTCCAAAGTGACCTGCCAGAGGACAAAATGACAGTCTCTAGAAGCGAAGGACAAGGATCCTCATTTCAGATTAAGCCACAAGACCATTTTTCCTTTCTACATGTGACTGTATCTCATATGAAGGATGTCTCCTTTCTCTGGGAGACACTACACTCATTCAAGGCAGTAGTTTCACAGCTGAGATGGTGCTGAATACTCTCTAAGCAATAGGGTTTCAAATAAAGTAGCGACAGAGTTTTTGGCTCTTGGAACAGCACCACGTCAGTAAGTCCAAGGACTCCAGATGTTTATTCAAAGAAATGACATGGCAACAGCCTCTCTGACACAGCTCCTCTGTGCTGCAGCATGCTTCGGGGGTTGTCATCATGACTTTCTTATTGCTGCCACTCCTCTCCACTCCAATCCCTAGAGGTTTGCAGCTTTGGCTGATTTAGCCTCTTCTCAGTACTCCTCATACTTCATCACGACTCCTCCAGTATTACTGCTGTCCCATTTCAGGGCTCTGGATTGTTGCAGACCACGTTTCAGGTAACAAGCCGCCTACTTGATGAATGATCTCAACACCTCACTCTAAGCTTCCTGGGGACTGGATGCTTTCAACTGGGAAGTTCAGCTGCCAAAGATTTTCATCACCTCAGAAGACCCTTTGCTCACTGGACAAATGGTACTGCTCAGCTGCCACTTAGACACAAGGATGCTCCCTTGCTCTGATTTATGTAGTTTCTCACACCCCTGACTACTCTTGAATAGGTCACAAAGTCCAGATCGTAGGCCTACATCAACTCTTACATCAGAGTGCTCAAAGCCAAAGAGACTTGATGCCATCTATTATATAGATGAGAGGCTGGGATAAGCAGGGAAATGTTTTCCACATCTCTTTTGAATGATCTAACAACCCAACAATAATCACATCTACAATTCTGGTTTGTGCCCATTTCCACATAAAACTCTGTTACTGCTAACAGGCAAAGCATAGTATAGCATAGCATAGCATAGAATAGAATAGAACAGAATATTTCAGTTGGAAGGACCTACAAGGAACATCTAGTCCAACTGCCTGACCAATTCAGGGCTGACCAAAAGTTAAAGCATGTTATTAAGGGCATTGTCCAAATGCCTCTTAAACACCGACAGGCTTGGGGCATTGACCACCTCTCTAGGAAGCCTGTTCCAGTGTTTGACCACCCTGTCGGTAAAGAAATGCTTCCTAATGTCCTGTCTAAACCTCCCCTGGCGCAGCTTTGAACCATTCCCACGCGTCCTGTCGCTGGATCCCAGGGAGAAGAGATCAGCACCTCCCTCTCCACTTCCCCTCCTCAGGAAGCTGTAGAGAGCAAAGGACTATAAGAATCATATTAGGGGCAAGCTAACGAGAACGGGAGCTGGAGCAACTTGCTACAAGTGTCTGAATAATTAGTTTGAGGCATACCATTTATTCTGGTAGTTTAGTCTCACATTTTGTTTTCAGGGTGGCCTATTTTAGCTATAAGCAGTTCATTTTCTCTAAATGGGTCAGAGTTTTGCAATCCCATGATTTCCTACTGTTGCTCACGCAGCGGTGGCTTTTCTACCTGATTGCCCAGTGACACCTCAGAGGTGCAAATATATGATTCAGACCGGAAAGTGTAACTTCCAGCAACAGTAACGGATTCATCCTTTGAGCAAACATTTCAGTGAGACTTGGGAATCAAACTTGCAGCAGCTACAGTAATGGATGCTGTGTCCTTAGGCACTGTTGACGAGGTACTGTGTTCCTTTTGCAATCTCACAATATATTCATCTTTCCAAATAAAACATTTTTGGGCAGCTTTTTACACTCACTTTCACAGAAGGCTCCTCTGGGTCCAACTGGTATCAAACTGGGGAGGGATCAACCCACTGATTATGCCTATTGTGTCTTTCTGGCCTCAGACCAGACGCTGCTCTTCCCATGTAGTGAGCCTGCAACAAGACTCTTCAGGCACTGCTCTCCAGAGCATTTCCAATATCACGTAGCTGAGCACACCCAGAGGCTTAACATGCTGCTGGGGCATGTTCCTGTGGGCTTCCCATGGACTGCCTGTGAAACAACCGTGTGGACGGGAGGAGAGCAAATCACTGACCCCAAGGCCTCCTCACCAGCAATTATCACAGAGCAAATGGGCACAATCATTTTGTCTGTAAGCTCTCCCATAGCCATTTCAAGCAGGCTTTTTCAAATAACAAGGCACTTGCTTCTTAGCCGCAAAGTGCCTGTTCCTCAGCAGCTCTGCTCCCTTCTGTCAGTTTTCCATGCAGCCCCAAGGTGGTGCTGGGTACAACAGCTGGTATTAATGGGGTGACACAATGTAAGAAATCAGCTAATGGACAAAATACGTATGAGATGCACAAACAGCACATTCTAGGTAATAAAAAAGGCACAGCTTCGCCCCTAATTTGGATCAGCTTGCAGAAAAATCAGCTGATGCATGAGTATACCTGACTAGCAGAAAGTTCTTTTGCTCCACAGACCCAGTTTCATTAATGTATATAAAAACTAATATGTAGGTTTAACTTTATAACCACTTCAGTAATAGTCATTGGCTATACCTATGCTTAAAGGCAGGACTACACTTAAGTGATTACGTAAACATGGATCCTTACCTGTGAGAATCTTAAAATGCCCCATACCACTGATTAACAAGTGTGTGTCTTAAAGAGATTAACAGTTGTGTATCACAAAGAGAAGTGAGGCAGACAAAGGTTAAGAGATGTGTCTTAACCTTTTCTAACAACCTGTGGTTGTTAACCTTAAAAACCCCAGGGTGGTAGCTAAAATATGCAAACATCAGCTAAAATCAGCACAGCTCCTCTGAAGGAAGGATACCTACTTGTCTGCTATTCCACCGGAAGCTTTAAAATAACATCTACAAAGAACATATTAGAAAACCAAAAATTAAATCATCATCCAGCAAAACAAACACCTGGAGGACAAATGGCTAAAACTGACAACTGACGCTTAATTCTTTAGCAGTGTCACATGCCTTCAGCTCCTACCTGACTTGTCGAGGATGATGGTGTTGCAGGTCAGAAATGAGGGGCTCACGAAGATCAGTAGAACAGGCCAAATGCAGTGCTGAACTCCCAGGGGAGCTGGTGGGATACCACTAATGGGAATGAGATGGGCTGTCAGCCTTCTGCACAAGCTGAAGGAAAGGAGTGCAAGTGTCAGAAAGAAGCTGTTTCTTCTCTTACTTGCTTTAATACACATAGTCTTTAAATCCAGGGCATCTTCTTAGGGAATAGACGGAAAGGTACGGTTAATGGCTCCAAGGACACTTCAGGTTATTATTTCTTTTTATAGTTAGCTGCTATCCGTAAAACTGAACTAGTTAAAATAATGGGATGTGTTAAAAATTTTGGATAACAACAGAAATATGGGATTTTTAGAAATGCTTGTTTGGAAAGGAGGGTAAATGATCTCATTCATTTCCCAATTGCCTTGCAAACTCTATTCTCAGCTCCTCTTAACTCACCCACCCCACTTACCTACCCAAACACAGGAGAGACGTATCAGTTCTCCATCATACTTGATAAAAAGACAGTATTTTCATGTTTACTCTTAAAGAATATCTCTTTTCAGCCCACAGTTCCCTGCAAGCTATGCTAATTCCTCCAGGCTTCTTAAAATATGCCAGAAACATCACTGGTTTATCTTAATTACTATCTCAGTTGGAGTCACCAAGCTGCTATCTTCTTTGATTTTGTTGTCTCTGCAAATACAAATAAAACTGTACTTCGCTGAGTGTCTACTACAAACTAGGCAATACACATATCTACCTCTTACCGAAAGAAAGAAAGAAAGAATTAGCAGACACAGTATTCAGAAGGTATTACTCTGCCAGAAATCAGTGCTGGGGCAGAATGACAATGATACACAGGACTGTACCTACACTCCTGGGATTATACAAAATTCTCTGGAATATGAAAAAAAGTTAAGGTCACTGTGTGGAACAAGTTGACTCACTCCATATTACTGTGAATGACAGGAACATTTTAGTAAATGCTTTTCTAAAGTTATATAAATTTTCGGATGTATCTCAATTTGGCTTCATGAAAACTGAAACTTGCAGAGCAAAGATAATTTTAAAAAAGCTTTAGCAGCTAAGTTCTTTGAGGCAGGGTTTTTTTCATCTTTTTGGGTAACATTCATTTCTCCCCTTGACATGAAAAAAGCTTAAAGACCACAAAAGAACCTGGGACTTCTGGGAGGTGTGACTTTATTTTTCACCTTACCTAATACATACTATTTCTTTGCTATGCCAAACTTTCACCTCCACTGCATAAAACAGTCTTACTAATGTTGTTTCTGTCTGTGAGTTTTATACCACTTCCCCAAAATGGATGAAAGAAGCATTTTTTTTGTTGTGTTGGACATCAAAATCAATGTGCCTCATCACCTCTGGAGGCTTGCTCGCAGGGAATGCTTGGTCCTCAGCTCTCACGCAATTCCTCCTAGCTTTTGTGGTCCACTCCATCCATCCCCAGTGGTGGGAAGTTCTCCCAAGAGCATATAGACTGTTATTCATTCCTTGATGTAGCTGAGGCTTGGCTGCTTTGAAAAGCTTGGCTTCTCTTTCTTTCCTCCCTCCCTCTTCATTCCCAAGCTTAAACTTAAAATGTAAGCCCACAGTGGGTGAAATAAACCCTCAGCCCCAACATCCCAGAGTCGCCTACTCTCAGGTCCATTAATCTACAAATGCATACAACGCTACATTTTTCAGATCCAGGTTGTAACTGATAAGTTCTTCAGGGCATGGCTACTCTCATCTTTTCAGGTGACAGTCAACTCCCTAAAAGGGCTGAAATACCACATCCAAACTCATTTCTCCAATGCCTATTCAAATCACACAAGTGCAGTCAGGGTTGCAGGGCCTTGTCAGCACTCCCTGCTCACAAAGCTGACAATCTACCTCCAGGTAAATGGACAATAAGGATGTTTTCTAATATTTTTTCATGTTTATTTCATATATTCATTTTAGATAATACTTAGTGAAATCTGTCAGATGGTCCTTCTACTTTTTTGTTGACTATCCCAGAATGCTGTGTGCTCCTTTATTACTCAAGAGCCATCTCAAAACCTTTTGTATACCTGCTTTTTAGCCTGCTTTCCTAAGGAAAAAGGTTTCTTCAGTCACATTGTTTGTCAGCCCCTTCTCCTAATAATTTTTTTAGCCCACTAGTCAATATCGGTCAGATTGGAAAGACAGGCGAGTTCCTGAAAATGTGGAAATTCTGCAAGTTCTGTGAAACTCAGAGGTCCAGCTAAAGGGAGGGGACTATATCTGAGTCCCTAATAAGTGAAAGACTGGCAAAATTCAGCCCTATCTATTCCAAGAAGCAGCACCTTACAGAACTAATCAACATACACAGATTTGTACAGTAAAACATGTAGGGAACATGGGGAAGAACTACCGTGTGCATGTGTACCTGCACAGAAGGTCTGGAGAAAAAAGAGATATTAAGGGGTATGATGGAAAAAAGAGGCATTGCGGAAAGTGGCATTCAGGACTCTGGAAGGGGACAAACTATAGCAGTGACAGATGGCCATGAAGCCTCAAGAGTGAGCGGGGGTTATTCTGGAGGGCAGCGCATTATATGGTACTCAGGACACAAACCTGTAGGACATCAAGCTTCATGGACATCCGCTTTATGAGGCCACAGAAACCCTGCTCATGCTCCACAAGTTGTTGCTATTTCTGACACATTCCTGTTATAAGAGCATAGCTGAGTGGCATTAAGTGAGCAAACATCTGGGTTGTGCTATCTGCAGTATTATATCCTATGCACTTCTGCCACAGGCCAACTACTTGGTCAGCTGGTGTCTCTGTGGCTTGAGCAGGCATCCATCCAGGACAAACGTCATGTTGGGTAACTGTCCCCTAGTGTCAGGGGAACATGTGAGAACTTCCCACTTTCTTTCCTGGTAGGGTCTGAAGTAAAAGCAGTAGGGCTAATCACTGGAAAAAAAGGCTTCCTTAAGGTGAGGACTTGCAAAAGTGTAAAACTGGTATGAAACACTACAAAAGCAGAATGGTGAGTCAGCCCACTTTGACCAAATGTCAGCGACTACAAAAGGTCCTTTTGTTTTCAGGGACCCAGGAAATGGCCCTTTTCTGAGATACCGTTCTGTGGTTACCCTAGTACTGTGTGCAGTTTTCAGGCCACCTAAAATTCTAGAAATGTATCAGATCCATTTTCCCACCTATTAATAGTACTATTATTTCCTGTCAGTCAGAGGAATTAATGTTTTTGTTTGGTAGAGTGTGAAATGTTAACCACTTTCACTATTATGCCGTCACTGAAGTCAATTGGAATTATTACAAAATGATGAATTAGAGGTAAAGTAATTTTTTCCTTGGGTAGTATTTTCTTCAAATACTTTTGCCGGGGCCAGTTTAAGGAATCCACAAATCTCAAGGAAGACTTGCCAAAATAGATTTTGTCTTTCTGATAATTTGCTCACTGGAGCATTTCTCCCACCAGTATTATTGGGATAATGACTATGACCTGGATTTCACAGAAGGAAGGTTTGCAAGGAGAGGTAGTATCTTACTAGGCAGTGATATAGCTGAAGATAGGAGATGAGATTTCTGGGGTACAACCCTGGTATCAAACCCAATTTCACAATGCTGCTTCTGCAATCTGAGGGGCAAACTCTCCTGCCACAGATAGGCAGGGATGTGGGAAGGATGCACAGGTTCTCTTAAGGAGTCGGCAGAAGTTGTAATCCCCACCGTGGTGGATACTAGCACCTGAACAAGCTCTCCTTCTTCTTAGCTGGGGTCCTACAAAAAGTCTTGGGTCTTCCACTCAGACATGTTCTCCGTCAGCTTGTTCGTACTTCAGCTTCCCTTTCAAGGAGCCGCAAAATTACAAAGCCCTCCTTCCAGTAGCTTGGCACAGACCTACAAGCCAGCACCAGTAGTGCTCTGTCATACTCACCTTTTTTTGTCCTGCCAACCCACTGACTACAGAAATCCATGAAAGAGGCCTTCCATGAGCCAGCCACGTCTGATGATCTGCGTGGTGGCCTGTCTCTTTAGCCCAATGTACTGTAAACCTACTGCTTTCAGATTCTGGGCCCTGTTGTTGACTCAACTGTAACACCGCTGTTTCTCCCAGTCGTTAATGTGAGGTTCCTTAATGAGCAAGTAAACAATTTTGTCACATTAACAACATTTTTATGGCATACGCAGCTTGTAAAAGCACTAGTGTTGAGGGAAACAGCCTTCTATCAACCCAATGCTTTTAACAAAAACCAGGCTCTGTGGGTTTATTAGAAGGATTTGCAGTACATTATCTAAGGATTGCTAATTGCAAACTAAGCTTGAAATACGAATCAAAACTTCAAGCTATAATTTTCAGTAACGGTATAAAATGCATTAGGCTTTTCAACAAAGCTTAGCTGCTGCAGCAAGGTAGGAGATGAGATTTCCTTACCAAATCTTTCCTTACTCAGGATCTTTAATTATGGGTGAGTATTAACAATTCAGCTTCTGACCTTTGCTATAAATGTACATGTCTGTAGCTTTGATTAGTCCAGACTTGTCCGAATCGCAAAGTGAAGGTCCACTCACGCTCCCATTTCAATCAACAGGGGAAAATGCAGGCTTGCTTCCACCTTGTTAAGTTTAAACTTCGAATTCTGTGGAAAGAGAGACAGAAAGAAACATCATTTCAATGGGTCAAGGGGATTTTCATGCCTCTCTAAAACCTGAGCAATGCTTTTTCACAGCATAAGGAAAACCATCATCTTCGGGATAATTTGTTTTGGTCCACAGCAAGAGCTATGCTTTTCTCCTACCTAGTGAAATCTAAGCTAGTCAAGCCCTTTCTCATCAGGCATCTGCACACTTCCTTGCTCAGAAAGCCTCATAACCTTTTGGTTCTGTCCCCGGCCTTGTTATGGCAGATGCATTCATGATAATGACTACTCTGCTAGCCTTGCATCTTCCTAATTTTGAGACCTTGAGAAGATGTGGGGAATAAAAGTCGTAGTTTAAAATTCCATAATTAAAAATACCTAAATAAAGAATAATTGTTTCAATGCTTGTGGCAGATAAGGAAACGGCAACTCCAAAATCCAGTCTACATGCTTTCCTGCAAAGATCTTTCAAAGATGTTTTAATTTTTAATCAGAAAGATTGAAGCCCATCACTCAACACTTCTGTTCATGGCAGAAATCTGATTTACTGAACTTGATTTGCTACTGATGGTGATCAAGACTCAATTAAAATGCTAAAGGAACGCCTTCACTACATTGTGGATTTGGAGTGAATTTCCCTTTTCTGGCTTCCACAGGGTCGGATGTACGATTTCAGGGAAAAAAGTCTCAGCGACATTCAAGTTCATATTTAGACTCAGCTAAGTCTCTTTCAGACTGCAGGATTTCTTTTTCTTCCTTTTCCAAGCTATTCCTTCCCCCTAGCTACAGCAGCTATTTATTTGTGAGTTACTTTAAATCTCTTCCATTTTATAAGGCATTTCACTTTTGACAGCACTGGAAAAAATGCAGCTTTGCCTTCTAAATTTAGTAGAAGGAGAAGGAAGAAAAACAGATTGTTTGCTGGTCTCTCTGCTTCTATTCTTCTGTTCCAAACTATTCTCCATAAGTTCCTGTCTATCGCCTTTTGTAAATAACATCTGCTTTTCAAACTCCCTGTCTGCTAATTAGTCTGAATCGTTTGTAAGAGTACAGTACTTATTTAGAAATGTACAAATCACATGCTAATGGGTAGTAACAAGAATTTCCCACTCACTCAGCATTTACATCAATTTCCACATTAGAACTGTGTAAAAAAACCCAAAAAAACCAAACCTAGAAAAATTGCTGGGGGAAAAAAAAAACTGTTTCAAAATTATGCATTTGGGTTGACGCTGCCAAATACTTTCAATCTCGAGAAAGATTTTTCCAGTGACATTAATTTATTAATTGTCCTTCTTATCTCTTTTCTAACATATCAACTAGTTTGAGGATATCTCCCCTCTGCTGTGGAGAGCTTCAACCCACATCCTTTCTTTCTCAAAGGAATGTCTCAACTCCAGGCTACAAAGTAATTCCCACTCAGTTGCTTTCTGTCTCCACGACTGTTCGGAAATTTCATACAAAACAAAATAGTGGAGACCAGTTCCATCAATAGAGATTGAAGGAAGGAAGTCCTGAAGTACTTATTTCCTGATTATTAAGGACTTGCTATTAAGAGATGGGAGAGAAATATAAATCTACTTTGCCTATGGCAAAATATGGCTTTGAACCAAAAATGTCGACTTTCACAAGGTAAACTTCCTGAACTCCAGGATCTCGGTGATAAACCCTAAGATCTGATAAATCCAGTCCTAATGGTCTTTCATCAGTAAGTTCCTCAGCTGAATTAAGGACACTGAAGGACAAAACAGAAAAACTAACATGCTACTTTGATCAAAGCCTGACTAAGTAAAGTTCTCAAGAGCTAGCTGGAAACAGAACCGCGAGCCAGAGCTGTGTCAGAGGGGATTCTGCACAGCTTTGGTCTTGGATGTATGTTTTTCAATGTGCTTTATGAATGATCTGGAGAAACATGTGAGCGCTATCTGGGGGAAAAAAACCCAAACAAACCCCAAACTCTGTCTGTACACCACTTGTTAACAGGCACGAAATCATTGCCAGAACAGCCAGCTACTGCATCCCCATCCCTCAGAAATCTTAGGGAGACAATCGGAATTTTAGGCAAATCCTTGAAAGCTGGAACTAACAGAAACACTCACCCCAGTTCTGGTCCCTCAGATACATCGGTGTCTCTTCTGGAAAAACATCATTCTGAACCTCACCCTTCTGGCTTACAGTTTAATTGCTCAAGAGGCACATAAGCAATGGTGCCAGACAGGTACAGAAGTCAGTAATAGACAAAGGCATTACAAATTATTTGAAAACAACATCTCTAATGCCAGGTTTCTCACTCTGGCTCTTCTTTCCTTTGGAAAGAAGGAGTCCTTGGGGAAAAAAGAAAGGTTGCTAGCTTTGGGAAGACAGGGAATTCTCATTCCTCACCTCTGACAACTGAAAATGGCTGAAAAGCCCCAAATAGCTCAGTTGTTGCCACCTTATGACTAGCCAGGCCCTCTGACAGGTAATTTCACTGCTAGGGTGATCCCTTGACACCAAAGCAAAAGAATGGCCATAAGAGTTCAGACCAAAAGTCCATTTAACCCAGCATCCTAACTCTGACACTTATGGCCACGAGTGGCCATCAAGGGAGGGAAAAGAACAGGGTAGGCATATATGCTCTTTTTCCTGAGTGTTTTCCCAACTTTCAGCTCTTATTAGTAGTTCAGAAGATTTCCTGAACCTAATGTGGTTTGCCTACTTTTTAAACCCCAAAAAGTTTAAAGTGGAATACTCTTCCAAGTATCCACCAAGTTCACTTGAAACCCATGGAAACTCTGTGCATTCACAACAATCTTCTTCAAGTTCTCCAGGTCTGCTATGACTCACTTCCCTGAGACGGGAACGCAATGCAATGCAAACACATCAGAGCCAGCTTTAAGCCCACTAGTGTAGGTGCTGACAGAAGTTCAGCCACAGCCTGGACTGACCGTCTGATTATTTGCAGAGCTTCCCCAGTGAGCTTTGCAGCTCCTTTGGAGCTCTACGGTGCCACAGTGACACTGCTTCCAGATCACAGCTCAGGTCTGTGGGCATTGCGCTACAGTTATACTGACTGCAAATACAGTTCTTGTCTCCAACAGCTTACTCCTACCTAAAATTGGTAAAGAATCAGAGATTTCCTACTGGGGCACACTCCATAGTGGTGGAAGTCCCGCACTGACATAACAAGGAGCAAGAGTGATCTGCTAACACCACTGTCCTGAAGCACTTAATGAGCAAGGACCAAGAACTAAATTTCCATCCTCTCCTCCCCAACTGCCAGTGGCACATTTGAGAGCAAAGTTTGACAGTGAATTAGAAACCATCCAACTGCAGAGTAGCAGTCTGCTATTTCTTATGGCTCCCATTTTGCATCTTTCTCAGTCAGTACAGCTTGAGCTCGGATCATGTCCCTGCTCACAAAAGGTTCTAGCTGAGTGACATCAATTTCACCCGAACTGAGCTATTTCCATCTCCATTTATCATGTTTATGGTAACATGTTTACTACTTAATGTTCATACAAAGCTTGGAAGATAGAAAGCACTGTCGAACTGCTAAATGTTGTCATTTATGCAGTTCCTAAAATCTCCAAGGCAGGAAACACACATACAGGAGGCAGCTTGCAATGCCTGTCTTCCAGTACGCTAGACTGAGGGGCAGTTACACAGGGGCAACTGCTGTGGCTAGCTAACGTAGTCAAAGGCAGGGTCGCATCCCGTACCTACTCTTCTTTTACGGCTACATAGGCAGTCCTTTAATGAAAGCCATGCCACCGAAAGGGCTGCCCAGAGCCCAGTGCCATGCTGCCCGTGCCGGCTGCAGGCAGGAGGGCAGCTCCCATTGCCTCTGCTGGGTCCCTGCAGGCTCCCACCTCCCTGGGAGCACACCTCTGGCACCTGAGCCAGCGCCGTTTGGCACACGGAGCACATATTTATGGTGCCATATAAATGATCCATAGGAACACATACCTTATTAGTTCAAGAAAGAATGAAGGATTTCTGTGCACTGTGGTCTATTAAGTAATAGTAATGGATCTCAATCACTTGAAAGACCTCTAATTAATTTCTATATTGGCAATGCCTGAGTTAAGAGGTTGGTCAAGAGATTATCATAGAATCATTATTAAGGTTGGAAGAGACCTCTAAGATCATCGAGTCCAACCGTCAACCCAACACCACCATGCCCACTAAACCAGGAGATTAACTCCTGTTCCCTCAGTGTTGCTCAGCCTTTCAGTACCAATTTCCATGAGCCAGGCAATGCTGCAGGAATCAAAAACCTAAAGAGAAAAAAAAAATCTGAAATAGCTGTTTTCATTACCACCTCCTCCCTCCCTCACTAGTTGACAAGAGATACGGTAATGCAGAAGACTAATGGAGGGGGGAAAAAAAGGTTTTGCTGCCTAGAAGATACCTTCCTTGCTCTGACATAATCCTCCTGATCTATCTAAATTGCTTCCCTCCTTAGCCTCCTTCTCCATTTTGGATGCTCATTCATTTTGAATTTCCTTCCGAACCATTCTCCTCCTCTGCTGCTGACTGAAGAGTTCTAAGTCATACTCACAAGTTAGATATTTCCTGATATTCCTGTGCCTAAACCCAACTTTTCCTCTAGTTTTCTGAAAAATCTAATCTGTTGTCAACTGCCAAGCTTGGACTACAAGGCAAGCTGTATGCTGAACCTCTTTGTATGCACTTTTTATTACAGAAGCATACATCAACCCAGGGATGACAAGTGAAGCAGTTTCAACTGGCACATTTTCATTCTACGTTACTGAAGTACTTACATCCTGCTTCTAAGTATATATTACTCTATACAGGGTATGTCTATAATATACACTTACCGTGTAAGCACCAGGGCTATAATTTTTAAACAGTGGTTGAAATCCTCAGTCACTGATACGGTTTTGGCAACATACTGCCTTTCATTTTCCATATCACTAACTCTGTTTAACTTAAATGCTTTCAATTTTAAAAACTGTTTTCTCATGAGTTCAATAGTTACATCTCAGACATCTCCTGCACCATCTAAATTGAAGTATGAAATCTCATCAAGATCCAGGAAATCTGTCTCAATGCGCAATGTAATAATGAGACTTAAAAACTGCTCAGCTAATAGAAATAGATAGGCTAAGAGTTACATTAAGCTCAGACTCCCCCATTCCTACCTGAACCTTTGACTGCAGTGAAGGTCTGATACCTGCTGTCACAAAACGTTCCTTAAAGGACCACTCAGGAACGTGGCAACAATAAATAGCTAAACTTTCTAAACTAAGGCTGCCATTACCAGGTTTCTGAGTCTGCACTGACCTCATAAGATACAGACTAGCAACCCCACAGCTTCCAACAGATCGTTTAGTTAGAATAGTCTTCGATTTTGCAAATACCTCTTAAGATAAGCTCAGCCTAGGCCAAAGACCCCAGTTTGTAAGCAATCTCAAGGGACACAAGCCTTGCTGGGCACAGAGCACAGGCACACTTTGGTCAGCAGTTCAGAAGATGTAACCACCTTCCTTTTCCATATCCCAGCTGCTGCGTTAGGATCTCCATCTTCTTTGTCAGTCAGCTTAGCCCCACCTCCTACCCTTTTGCTTCACAAAAGCAATGCACTGAAAACAAATGACCCAAAACAGTGAGCCCCTTAATAAGCTCTTGACTGGTGCATGTGAACAAGTCAATGCTGGGCATCTCCATTAGGATTCTGCATCAGACCCCGTGCAGCCATTGCTGCAGAGCAAAGATGGATGCCGGAGAGAATCACAGTCTTGCACAGGGACCAGCCCAGCAATTCCCACACCACAACAAAAGCACTTCTCAGACTAATAGGATGGGGGCAACAGGATACAGAACAGTTTAGGGACTCCTGATATCTACAGCGATGGAGTGATTTGGGTTTTTTTTTCAGTTTAAAACTTTTTTTATTTGCTTTTATGAACAGCTTTATTACAAGGTCTAAATTTAGTCTACTTTACAAGTGGTATTGCTTGCTGGCTTAAAATGTTTGGTTTATTATATTCCAAAGCTTTATATTTTAAGGAGAAAAAAGGGATAACTTTATATCTCTTCTGGCCAAGTTTGAAGGTTGGGTCTTTTTTTCAGTCAGTACAGTACAGAGCTTGACTGTGAAGACAGTCTTTAAGGAAAACAACCTCTGAAAAGGTTTTCTAAGGCAGAAGTAAAAACAAGAAAAATCTACTTCTACTCAGTTGTTCTTAATGGGGTGCCTGGTGAGTCAGCGTATTTAGAAGTCCTTCTAGGTTACGGCAGCTTGTCTACTTTTATGTTTTGATCCTACTTTGATTCAGCTTTCCTTAGATATAAATACTGTAAACTTGAAAGTCAACCTGAGGTCAAGCTCTGATGGCAGCAGTATATACATTATGAAAGAATAATGAAGTTGTGTTACAACGCTATGAGACATAAGCTGAGGGTTTAGACGGTCATGCTCCTGCCCCTTCTGCCTCCTTGAAGGCTAAAAAAAGGGCAAGACCTCGCAGAACACAAGTCACCGCTCTGAACTGAGATCTGATAAAAGGACAATGTGGAAAGCAGAATAAAAATCTGTTACCCCTGCTAAAAAGTTCAATAAGGTGTTGTAACTCAAGGAACCAGAAACACTATTTTTGGAATGACAAAACCTAATAAACTTCAACAGGAGGGAAGATTCTTAAAACAAACTGAACGGCCATTTCTTTCCCTGCAAATATTAGAAAGGAAATCAGATCCATTCATTTGGAAGCAACTACTACTGTAAAGGAGCTGGTTTTTTTCCTGTTTGTTTTGGGGTTTTTTTTGAAAACCCGAGTCATGCTAATCAACCCCAGCTATGATACAGAAAAAAATTATGTGAAACTCTTTCCATATGGGTCTCTCTGTAAACAGCAATATTTTTGAAACAAATTTTGTATAAAGAATTCCAGAGAGTAAGCAGAATAGTCTGAAGTTAGTTTCTAAAAAGCACTTTTCAGAATTATTTAAAACATATGGGAGAGCTGGTCTTTTGGTTAAACAAGATTCTTGAATCTGAGATTCAGTTTTATGCCTGAAATGGTTCCTGGTAGATTTTCAAATAATTTTACTTTGCCTGCTTCACCATTTCTGACTCTGAGTTACAGACCCTTAGAACACATTTTTTCTTCAAGACTAACTATAGCTGGAGCAGACAATGTAAAATTCCCCGTTCTGAAATGTCTCAGGAAGCGGAGAGTTCAAAACAAAGTTTTAATGGCCTAAAGGGTACATTTATAGTTTGGCTGTTACATAAAGTACTGTCAGAATCTGAATATCATTCTTACTTGTTCAGTCAAAATTTGTAGCTGACATTAAACTACAATTGATATAAATAAGCTTGCCTGACACCAGCAGTATTTATAAGTGTGCTTAATACCCAGTCACATACACCATATCTACAAGTCCTCCCTGATAAGACTTCCAGAATTTTGCATGTATGTTCTGCAAAGGAAAATATCTACAGGTCAACTATTCAATGACCTTAAGTCACAGGGCTCAGGTACGGAAAGCTTTGAGGTTTGAGTCCTTCCTGCTTCAGGAATTAAACTCTTTTGTGAGTTCATAAATAACTAAGGTAGCCAGCAGGTTTATGCAATATTTATCTTATTTAAATTCACCAGAGGGTACAATTTCTTTCAAGTCCACCTATTTCCCTGTGCTCAAAGTCTGAGGGCAAACAGGTTTGCCTCCCTCATGCTTGCATGCACAGTTCAGAAGAGCACTGTGCAAAACAGAACCTCTCAAAGCAGGCTCTGTGGACCAAGCGGAGACAGATCCCCTGGACCAGCTAGCTGGCTCTGCTCTTCATCTCTGGCTGCAGCCTGTGAAATGAAAGATCACAGACTCCTTCATACTGCTATTCCAGGTAGGCCATTGCTGTAATTGCCATCAGGGAAATGTTGTAATCTCATGTGGGAGAGGATATAAATAATCTTGAATGGGTTGTGAAGTATCCAGGAGACAATTTGTCTATTAAGACATGAGCTGTGCTGTGAGCCACACGTAAGCAAATCTTGTTTGGTTGCTTATGAACCGTTAAGGATTTTTCTTACTCTTAAAGGTGATACCATCACTAAGAATAGACTATGTTACCTCTTTTTATATCAGGCTGTATAATAGCTAATCTGCTGATACCAAAGGGCAGACACTTCACCATGCTGGGTAACCTGCCCCAGTTCAGATTCAAAAGCTCAAGATCTAAAGACAGTCTGAGGCCTGTAAGTGGCAATGTTTAAGGTTTACCACATTTCCAAAGCTTGCTTTCTTCTGCTTGTCTTCTTATACAGATACATCCTTCAAGTTTGTGTTTAAACAGCCTATGTCTGATGTAGAGTTTACTGGTGTTACTATGCCACCATTAGGATCAACCAAGAAAATCTGAGCACTACTCTGGCTTGAGACTGTGAGGTCCATTACTTGTGGCATCAGGGAAGACCAGAGGTGACTTCAACCAGTGCAGAGAGCCTTTCAAAAGCAGCTGAGCGTTTGAGGGGCCCATACTCGTCCTGTCAGGGCTCCACATGCAGGAACAGGGAGTACAAGCAGTACGAAAGACTCAGAAAGATCCCAGGAAGGGTCTAGGAGGAGTGCAGTGGCCAAGGAGGCACTGAAATAACCAGTAGCAGGCTGCCACAGACTGTGCTAACTCAGGACCACAGGAAAAGGATGAGCAGGAGACCAAGACACAACAAAGTTCTTACACAATCACTGCTCTGAAAGGAAGTTAAAAGTCAGAGTGAATACAGGAGGACTCAAAATCAAGTTGAGTCTCCGTGGGCAAGTTTTGCAGGGTCACAAGTCTGTCCCTCACACCTGCACCAGACACTGGGCCAACTTGCACAGCTTCCCTTCCCCCTTTTCTCCCTTGGTCAAGTGACCAAAATTAAGCACTGTTTTCTCCTATCTCTGTGTTAAGAAACATAGTAGACAGAAAGGAAAAACAGACCCAACTGCAAAATTCCCTCCTTAGTCATAGGTATGAGAAAATGCTTCACTGTAGACAGGAAAAGTGAACACCCATTCTCCTCCCTTTCACCCCCTCCTGGGACACTGGGTTCAGTTAATGGAAATATCAGGGGAGTGTCTTCTTAGAATTTAAATGGCATGTTATTACAGGGAACTGGGGAAAAAAAAAGGTTGCACAATTTTTCTCACTGTTTGTATTAACTTTTAGTTACAACATGTATGCACTCCACAGCATAGGAGATGCATAGTCTGTCCAGTTCCCTAAAGCCCTAATTATCAATACTGTATGCTCCCAACATTTCCGTATTTGTACATAAAACCAAATTAGCAACATCCACCAAGCCAAATTCTTCCCTTGTTCACACTGATACAACTGTTCCTGTCTTAAAAGTAACTGGGATCCATGCTCAATTTGCTCTGCCTTCCTGTAAAGTTTTATGTCTTTCTTAAGCACACATTTTATTACTAGGTCTCTTATTTCCATCTGCTCATACTGACTCACACAAAAAGTCTCTCTTTAGGGCATTCTATAAACAAACTAATGAGATTAATGCAAATTACAGCAGCCATTCCTTCTACCACACCCTTCTCAATGCAAAGGCCTGTATGTGCAGAAGGGATATGTGGAGTTATATTTCCAAATCGGAGCTGCAGATTTTGTTGATATAAATAAAATATTCACGTTTCTTCCAAGAGATGCACAATGAAAATTTTCCTTGTTACTTTGACTATACTCACATACACTTTTTTTTTTTAATTAAAAACTTAGTGACAAGTGGTAGACCTTTGATGGTATTAAGTGGCTTTCTCCACAGCAGATCCTTGGGGTCAGCTCTGACTGTATTCCTGAGCCAGGAACATGCCACTGACAATTGCCGATCTACAGTACCTAGCCGTATGACTAACACGTGTCAGTTTTCCCAACCACTTACAAAGCTGAGCAGTGTCTAGTGATCTCTGTGTCTCTACTAGCAAGGCCGGTGACTGCCCTTGGTTTTGCATCATGTCGAATTCTCCTTAACGCTCCTATGCAAGGGCTGCAAAGCAATGGCCCACGAGTTGTCAGAAATAAAGTTCCAGAAATCACTAGTCACCGGCCTTTCACCAGAGGTAAGAAGCTGCAGCCAGGGAAGGTGATATTTGGGACGATTCATTTGAGATGCAGTATGTTCTCATTTATTCTTCAGCTGTGACATCCACACATTGCCACTCTTTCAGAGAAGTAGATACTGGTGCTAATGAGATGCCCTCAGCAATCTGCAATTCCCTTTTATTCAGCAGAACAATACCCTTTGACCTAAATGTTCTTTTTTTTTGGGCAGAATTTTAAAGTATAAGCAAATAGATATATTTTCACCTTTTTTGTTTTATAAATCTGAACAGCATAAAAAAGCAAGTAGCGAACAAGCAACTAATTGAATTCTTCCTTGGAAGAACAACAGCAACAGCACAACCTTTTTACAAGCCACATGCTTTTAAGCTGGCTACTCCACTTTCTGATTTTTTATCCTCCCTTCTTTCTTCTACTTTTAATATACAGTTCATGAAATACTGGAATTAATTATCTCCACAGCAATATTCATCAAAGCACTCCTGCTTCTGTGGAAGCCAGGGATGAAAAGTTACTAGACAAATCTAAAGGAAAAGTGCACCCATTGGATTCTTACAAGCAGGCTAAATGTTCACAGGATAAAATGAATCAAACTGGAACATTTCTTTCAAAATGTATTTCCTCGCAGCTCATGTCTCTGAGTGGTGCTAGTATTACCTATCTTGATGATGAACATATTTTCAAGAGCATTTTTCTGCTAACAAATAGACATTCTGAGAGGTAACCATATGTTTAAGTGCTCCACAGAGCCATGGTCTGAAAGAGGAAAGGTTCTTATGGAAAGTGTGCCAAGACAAAATCCTGGCCCACAGAAGTCAATAAGAATTTTGCTTTTGATTTTAATGAAGCCAGGATTTCACTCAAGAGAACTGCAGAAGGGTCAACCTATTCAGAGAAAAAAAGTATCCAGATGTCTCACAGTATTATGGACTCAGAAATCAGAAATTGCTGTAGCACTGTGCAACCTTTACTCACTTGCTTTACTGCATGAAATAGAACGCCTTATTTTTAACTAAAAATTATTTTTTTCCCAATAAAACTAATCTAAAATAATGTATTGGAGGAGAAATGCAGGTCTACCGTATTGTGAGACATACAAATACCTGTTGCGCCTTACAGCTTAATCCTTCTGCAGAGAGTTAGATTTCTCTTTTTTGTGTTGACAGCCACATTTATTTCTACTTTATAGATTTATACCAGAGTAAAAAGAGAACAATGAACCTCTGGACTGATAATACAGGTGGTATTTTAGTTTTGTTGTTTTTATGGTTTTTTTTCTAAATGGGAAGGTGATAGAAGATTCACTAGCACTCACAGGTATGCATGTCTGCAAGGCTAGTCAGAGATACGAATGGCCAGTTTCACTCAGCTGTCTTAAAAAACTACTGTCTTAAAAAACGGACACATGCCTTCAGTTAAGACCAAGTTATATACCCATTTTAGAAGCCAGGGGAATTTTAATCACCATCCTATTATAATATAATTGCATTCAGCCTCTTTTTCTCCTCCCAATCCCTTCCAGACACTGTTTTTCTGTTGTGTTCAGACAATATTCTGTTGGGATGCTGCCATTCTGCCATTCTGCCATAACTTTGCTTAGAAGTATACACAAGGAGAATATAATTCCTGCCAAAGCTCTTACCAGTTGTAAAGCAAACAAAAAGCGTCCTCAAAATGTTCCATCATATGCAAAATTAGACAATGTCAAGGAAACTTCATGTTTTTAATGGGGCTTGTATCTCAGTTAGTGTCTCTTGGTGTCTCCTCCCTGATAGGAATGTATATTGAAACAGCGCGCAGTAACCTTGCCATTACCACCCAGCCTTTTGCTTGAGAAATTGGCACTGCAAGCCCAGGCTCTTTGAGTCACTCGTCTCGAGCTTCTGTCTGACAGTGCAATCTGTCACTGTCAGCCTACAAGGAGAGCCCGACAACAAACCATGTAGTAAGTAATCAACCGCAAATACTTCTACATCCTTTCCCACTGTAATTGCAAACCTTTGAGCTTGAAACTGATCTCAGTTATATCAGCATAAATCCTGACTAACGCCATCAAACTATGTAATTCCCAGTAATTATTTTGAGGGAAATGAAACCAGATTCCAGCACAATGAATTCTAAAAGCCAGATGAGACTTAATATAGTCATATCCTTTTATTTTATGAGCCAAAACCCAAGTGAGCAGCAGCGCTAACTGACCCTCAGTGTACACTCGCATCACAAGTAAATTACAGAATATTACTATTAACTTTTTCACTAGTGTTGCAAAGAACTATTAATTTTTTTTTTACTTGGAATCAGCTGAGTGTATTTACTGTGTAATCACCAGAAATAAGTGCCATCTTTGCCAAGTGTTGGTTATGTAATTACAGATTAATAACAAGGGTACCTGTGCTGTAGCATAAAGCAACGCTCCCTAGATCTGTTCTTGTATCCTGAACACTAAGGGGCTGAGAAGCTCTCTGATTCCAGACCAAAGGATATGGCTGTGTAATTTAATCACTACAGTTCCCATGAAAAATACTTCCAAGGGAAATTTTATTTATTTTTTTAATTGGGGAAGGAGTTCAGTTTCTCAGTACCAAAGCAACTCTGATAAAAAGCAGAAACACATCTTTGAAACAGGCTTCCCATTTTAATTGGTCTGTCCCAGGCTTGATACCAACTTTCGCCACCTTAGTGAGCATTACCAGAACTTCCAGGGGGCAAATGTGAAAAGTTGTCAGGTGCATCTCAGCACGGAGCTGTAGTAAGCAGAACGACAGCGGTACTGCTGAATTGGGCTGCTCCCAACTCTGAGAGGGATGGAAAAAGCCTGAATGAAAAAGCCAGCCTGCAGCAGCATTACCCTTTTTTCTGGAGAATGACCAGTACCTCAGGGAAGTTTGTTGTCTTCTTCCTCCTGCCTACTCAGCAAAACAACTAGCTTGCACAGCTGGGCCTCAGCATATGTCATTTATCCAAAAAAAGGAATCCTGGAGAAGAGCTACAAGGTTTTATCCAAACATGAAGCACAGATCTCCCTCTTGGCAAAACAACTGCCTAGAATGCATTTAAACATGAGACTCTCCGAGTTGACTGTGGCAGCAGCGGCAATTGCTATCTTCCTCAAGGCATCCTTGCATCAAGCAACCTGTCATGAGATAGAGGGAGCTGAACCCCGTCCCTATTTCTGGTCTGGTTTGAATGCACACTGCTGTGGTTTCAGGCCATGACTCTCCTCTTCCCTGAGGTGGAATTTCGGTTCCAGGGCAAGAACCATAAAAACTAACCATACACGCAGTCTACAAGGCTCGCCTATCTATGCTTCATTCTTTCATGCAGGGATCCCCAACCATTCTGTTGAAGACATAATATATTTTAAATGCCACAGAGAGTGCTCAGCGCAAGAGGAAAAAAAAAATTCCAACCATGCAGCTGTGGATTCCTGCTTGTATTATCTAAGGCTTCGGCAAGATCTTCTTGTGTTCCCCAGGGCTCAGTATTGGGGCCAGTTCTGTTTAATATCTTTATCAATGATCTGGATGAGGGGATCGAGTGCACCCTCAGTAAGTTTGCAGACGACACCAAGTTGGGCGGCAGTGTTGATCTGCTCGAGGGTAGGAAGGCTCTGCAGAGGGACCTGGACAGGCTGGATCGATGGGCCGAGGCCAACTGTATGAGATTCAACAAGGCCAAGGGCCGGGTCCTGCACTTCTTAGTGGGCCTGGTGGTGTTGGGTTGATGATCTCATGGACTCGATGAAACCATGCAACTGTAGATTCCTGCTTGTATTATCTAAGGCTTCGGCAAGATCTTCTTATGCCAGCATGTCTGTAGTTCAGAGGACAGATTGCTCCATCCAAGTCTCTGCTTCTCCCTCAATCTTTTGACCTTCTCATGGCAGTCCCTCTCAAATTGGGTACACAAAAGCAGAAGCTTCCAAAATAAAACAATGCCCTAATTATTCCCCTAATTTTTACACGAGGGTAGCAATTAGTTTACAGTCTGTTGCAATGAGCTCCTGTGTGGCTTGTGTAACAAATGAGGTCCCTTCAATTAGATGGTCACTGCCAGCAGTGGCTTAAATGCCAGTTGTAAATTATTTTTGTTCCAAACACATCACTATCCACAGAGCTTGTCTTGTGCTTTCAAGATTCAGGGAAAATGAGTGTTTGCTATACGTGGTTGGTACACTAAGAAGCAAGGACTACATTTTTTTTCTAAGTACTTAGGTGCCTGGCTCCCATTTAAATCAATGGAAACCTTTAGAAACCTGGCCCCAAATGACTGGGGGCTTGGGTACGCTGTGCCTGCTCTACTGCCTTCAGGCACATGCTTAGCCAGTTGGTATACCAAGTGCTACAAGGAGCCACAAAAACAGTGCAGTACTGAGTCATCATTAAAGCGAGCTAGTTTGTCAAACTACACCAAGGGTCTGATAAAGAATAAATGCCACAGTCATTAATATAATCTCTGAAAGCACCTTATCTTCCGGATTTCACATCCATACGGATTAGTGCTGTTGGAAGTGCACCATACAGTAATAAATGTTTAGTATTCAACGTAACCCAAAGCATAAGAGTTGACTCAGGAGATCTACCAAGCGCACACAGTTGTAAGCCACATGATTCATGCACTAGTACTAGTGAACGTGATCCGTCTGGGAAGAGGGGAAGAGCACCACCCCAGATCTCACAATGGGACCATCCCGATGTGAATTCTAGCACCTGTACCCTTGCTCACAACCTAGAGAGACACACCAGTTCTGCTCAGAAGTCTTTTATAAACATGAGCAGTTAATAGATTGGCAAGGCAGCAAAAAGATTTAGAAATTGGGTAGTAGTTAATTTTTCTTAAAACCCTTGGATATGAATTAAAACAAAAACAGTAGGCTTCAGCCCAATGTGAATAATTTAGCAAGGACATTAATGTCACTATTTCAGTCACACTGGTATGTTTTCTATTTACATTTCCATGTCTGGAACTTAACCATACTCTACATGGGAAAATTAATGCCCTGGTCTGTACAGGTCTTACAACAAAACTACTTTTTCTGACCTGATTTTACTAATTTAAATCACTGGCAAAATTCCTGTTCACTTTGACATGAGCAAACCCAAATCTAAAGCTACGTGTTGCCTACCACTGAAAACTAAGAAGATCCAATTTTACAAGGCTATGATCTACCATTCATCTACTGCGCCTCATAAGTGTCTCCTTTCTGGAAATGACAAATAAATCTGCTCAAACCAGAGCTACAGTAAGGAATGTACATACATACTAGGTTTAGACTAGACTTTGGAC
Organism: Pygoscelis adeliae; assembly: GCF_000699105.1. Classification (NCBI taxonomy): domain Eukaryota; kingdom Metazoa; phylum Chordata; class Aves; order Sphenisciformes; family Spheniscidae; genus Pygoscelis; species Pygoscelis adeliae. The sequence goes on along the minus strand of NW_008825409.1, from coordinate 2,298,469 downwards.
CCAAAACTCAGTTAAGGAGCTCTTGAATCTGAGCTGGAATATAAACAGCAGAACCGATCTCTGATCTGACAGTCCAACTCTACCACTGTCAATTTTCTAAAATATTCAAGTACAGTCAGTAACAAAAGGGTGGAAACAGCAAAACCAGGACTATTCTACTAATCTGTGAAAATACCACAATAACCCCTGATAGAATGACTGCTCAAGAATGAGAATATACTTCTTTTCTCCCCTGTTTTTTTGATACAACCATCTAGACAGAGACACTCACCAATTCCAGATAGTATTTTAACATATATTGAGCAAGAAAACTTATTGTCCCATTTTACTTTCACAATAATCCGACATCTGCATTGCTACAGATGTGAATATAAATGGCAGAACAGCAGCTGAAGGTACAAGAAACCTATAAAAGAAATGCATTTTCTGCAATGATGATTGGTATGATTTTTTGACTTTACAATATTGGCCAGTGGGCAGGAAGTAATTAAGAAGGGGTTTTCACCCTCTGCTGTGTGGTCTTTCAAAGAAAGATCTCTCGGCAAAGACCTCTGCATAGAGATTGCATATCCATGACACTTACTACTAAAGGTGCTGGAGGGGTGGGCAGGAAAAAGCAATTCACTAAGCACTCAAAGCAGGGGAAAACGCTGCGAGGAGGAAGAGAAACTCTTCCCTACCTACTGTTGTAGTGTAGCTTTATTGTTAGATTTTGATGAGGGAAAAGGCAAGGGGAAAAACACCCAAACCAAACAACACTTGGCTAGTGGCTTCAAAAAAAAGACTGGAATCTTGAATTTCAAAAGCGTTTTGTTTCTATTTAATGCTGGGAGACTAATAGTTGAAGACCAAAGTGCACCATGCAGACCTTCAGAATCCTCAAGCAGGAAGAGGGGTTCCTTCGCAGCTGTTGGTGACAGATTCATGGAAACACACAGGTAAACATGGAGGCCTGGCAGATGATGGGTCAGCCTACTTGAGGCAAAGTTAAAAGGTTAACCACTATTTTCTTCAAAATAAAATGTTACTGGCCTTTGTTCTTACAAATAATCCTGAAAATGAAAAAATCCACCAAAATCAGTCATTAAGGCTATAAGTTTTCCCAAAAGCTTGCTGACACTGCACCCTCAACCTCAACTTCTCATCTGTGGTATTTACAGAAACTATACCACATTTCCCATCTCCTGGCTTGCTGATTTCCTGGTTAACTATATAGGCCAGTGGTGGGGGACAAGGAGGGGAATCATGGAAAAAATAGAGGAAAACAGCTATAACTGCTTAGAAAAAAATGAACAAATCTTTTGTCTTCTCTGGATCTGTCATCCTGTTGAAATAAAAGCTTTTCAAGGAGATCATTCCCCATCTGGCAAAGGTCTGACTGCATTCAGAGCTCTGAATTTTTGCTCTGCCTTTTTACTCTATTCCCAGCAGTCTCATACGATTTCTTCACAGCCAGTGGAAGATCCCACCTTAGTGACAGATCTGTGGCTTAGGAGGATAATTAACCTTTGTGAAACACATCTTTATAAAAATGCCAAAAAGCAGAGAGAGAGTCTTTCAAGGATAGCCGAGAGCATTGTCGACTCTTCCCTCACCAGCTCCCCAGACTAGTACTGGGAACACCGGCATGAGCCTGGTACGCTTGCATAAACTATTGTTCCGTAGGCCCATTCAACACACCAAAAAGTCATCTCCATTCAAAGATGCTCGTAAAAATAGGGAAAATCCTAAACAAAAGCAAACCAGAGATACTGCTGGGGGCCTCTACTCCTTCCAGAGGCTTGGCACATCCCTCAGCAGGGACTATCTTTGAACGGGAAGGATTCGGCCCCACCTGACCACCTCCACCTCCAGCGTTGCCCAGGAACTGGCCAGCGAGAGCCACGGCCGGGGACACCACTCCCAGTGCTTTGGAACAGGAGCTGGTCTCTCCCTCTAGGTAACAGCTGATACGCAGAACAGCAGCCAGCATGGATTAAAAGCTTCCAATGATGCTGCCAGGAGAAATGTGCCTGTTCATTTGATACCTACAAATATTCTTATGATGCACTTATGTTTTCACCACTGTATGAAAGCTGTTTTCATCAATGAAAGCCTACAGAGGACATAGATTAAAATCATAATGCTAAAAAAAAACCCTGCTGGCTTAACAATGTTTTTCTTAGAACCTGATCAATCAATCATGATGAAAGGCACCGAAGTGCATTGCTGACAATGTTATGACAAAAAAAGACTGTGGGCTCAGCTCTCAGACAGTGTGAGAAGGTCATACTCTACCTCACTCCTTTTCTCTAATACTCTTTGTGATGCTTGTGCAGAGATGATTACAGAATTATAGGCTTTGTACTGTGGATGTATTTTGTGTATCGCCTTCCCAGCTGATGACACATCCGACCAGTTTACTTTGCTGGAAGCCCTCTCTTCTACTACTCAGGATGATGCATGAGGTAGAAACAACAGTTTCACTGACTCCATCACTGAGTTCACTGCACGGGCAGGTAGGAAAAATACTATTAGTAGAGTGAGTTGAGCAAGAACTAGGATCATTGCCAGATAATAAACACGCATCCCCGCAAAGCAACAATAAATAGTATAAACAGGCTTCAGTTCTTTCCGTAAAAAAGACTATTAATTTCCTCCAACTGTGCATAGCTGGGGCTTAGTGACTCACAGGCTACAACAGCATATTATGGAGGTCTTATGTGAAAATTCTTTTCCAAATTCATCAGGTCACCACCACGTCTCATAATTAAGAGATTGTTTGATTGTGAAGGCAAATTATTGTATGCTTGGCATTTCAGGTTTTACATTCGGCCCTGGGCGCAAAACAAGATGCAAAGCCCCTACTTGCAAAACTTTCTTGAGTGTGGATTGAATTATGCTCTGTGTACAGTTCTTTAAAACTTCTATCTGAAATGCCTCAATGAGCATCAGAAAAATCAAGTGGTTTTTTTTTTAATGTGAAATGAAACAATTTCTACTTCAGATCTGATTTTGCACTTCAGAAACAGCACAAGTGCAACTCTGTAGCTCATTAAACTTAAGAACTCCCTTTTAGCCCTTCTAGTCCACACGGTAGTTAGCATCTGAGCTGGCCAGACGCTTAAAGGAAAGGCAGTAGTGCTTCTCCTTTTAATACAAAACCACACATCAGGAGACCATTCTTTCTCACACCTCTACTCAAACCTGGATGGTACTGCAAAAACGTATATATAAGACATGTTCTGTCAATCGCTACCGTTTACTGCATCTTCCAGGGTCTCTCCTCAACCTTTTCCTTCCACTAACCCATAACAGCGTGTCAGGGTACAGCTGATCCACACACCACAACTGACTGCCCATTTCCAGTCCTCCTGCCTTCAGGAACCAAACTTAGCTCACTCAGCCGTGCAACTAGGCTCAACGCTGGATCAGCCATGCATGCCAGCAATCAAACTGCATATAGTAGGGTCTAACGGTCCTGCAGCTAGAATTCAAGTATTTCCATCTCTGACTGTCCCTTATAAATATTTCATCAGTTCCTTACACAACGCATCGTGCAGCAGTTATCCTCTACATGAGCTTTCTAACTGAGAACTTACTTCACCTGCATACTGAGCACAAGTCCCAGTCATTAGCAATACCATCAGATTGGTTCACAGTTTTTCCTTTTAAGGTTGCGCTTAGACATTCCTAATCTACATAACCCTCCTGGCACCTTGGGTAGACCTTTAATAACCCTTTGCTCAGCCAAGACACCTTACTTGTTAGTGAGGCATCTAATCGCTCATGTCACATTTCAAACTTACTACCTGGGTTGCACAGCACCACTAACTAGTCCTTACCCTTCTTAAGGTCTTCATAGCATTGCATTTGCTTAAAGCCCTATCACAGAAATACTGAAGGAAATACGTTTAAAAAGCTGCATTGTGCTGCTCTGCTACGGTACCCTGGTGTTCAAGATCTTGAAGAAACATCTAAATGTGGGTGAATAAATCCTCACAACCCAATTATAAAGCAAGTTAGAAAAGGAATAAACAGATGCACAGAAAAGCAAATGGGCATGCCCTGGGTTACACAGCGAGATTAAATATCATTCTAACAGTAGTCTGTCTTCTGTTTCACCTGTATGTGGATAAATGCAGAGAAAAAGCTACTAGAAATGTCAAAAAAATTAAATATTGTTCAAGGGAAAATATTTAGAAAAATGTAGCAATCTTAAAAGCAAACATTCATCTGCACACTTACTCATGAACTCAAATGCTATGACTCAAGAAGAGACACGATTAAGGTCGTTTCTGCATCCTTGACTCTGCTCCTGCCCCACTAATGCTCAGTTCATCTGTTCAGTATAGCTAAGTAGCCCGTACCCTATAGCCACCTTAAATGCACTAACGCTACTTTGTCAGCATAAATTTCCCAGTGAGCTATGCTCTAGAAAACTGTTCATGATTTTGGCTTTCAAAAATGTATGTCAATGATAAGCAAGAATGAGACTGTATACCCCCTTTCTATTTGCTCCAGCGCTTAATTCTTTTTTTAGGACCATGTGGAATTAATCAGCACTGTGAAGCCCTTGAGGTATGCAGAAACCATGTTATTAATGCTATTAGTGCTAATTAATTCTGCCAACAAGGCCTCTGCAACTAGTCAAGACATCAGTCTTTGCCAAAACCAACAGATTAAATAAAGTTAAAGTTCTAGGACAAGCCATTCCATAGTTAAAACAAGCCAAAAAGAAGGTTGGGTGAACACTGAAAAAATGAGGTAATTTTTGAACTTTCATACAACGTAAATGCTTGTCTAATTTGCTTCAGATTTGCGGTGAATTTGCAGATGGGTTTGTTTCAGTTCATATGTGTCCACAGAGGGGTTAGCTGTATAATGAATAGTTGTTGCAAGTGAACAACAACAAAATTAGTATCATCATGATATACATCATACTTTAGTTTTGAATGTATTGCAACACATCACAGTAAAATAATAGCAGTTCTGTAAAGATACAGGTTTCTCATAAATCATTCTATAGAAATCTGTATAATGTTATATACACAATGTACATACTGTGAACATATTAGATGAGAGCATACATAATACAAAATGTTCAGTTACAAGCATGTTAGTTGTTTTTTGTACAGCACTCGCATTCCTCTGAGACAAGAAACAACAGGAATGATTTATGTTTGCATTTCCACACCTTTGCAGTAGATTGTACTTGCAGTCTGAGGAGACGCTTTTAACTGTACCTCGCCAACTTCCCAAGCTATTCTCCCCAGTCCACCAGGTCCAAGGCTCTCTGTTATCAGGAATGACATGATTCTCATACCTTAAAGACCCTGACAGGCAGCTTTAAATATGCCGTTAAGCAATTCTTCAAATATTCAATTACTTCAGTTCTTCTGGAAGTAGGTAACTGCACTGGAGGAGCACCCCACAAGCTCTTCTCTGCATACAAAGAGAAACAAAGGAAAGCTGTGCGCCAGCCAGGCTCATATTTAGGCGTAATCCTCCAGTTCTTCATAAGCATAAATTTATAGCAAACTAAATAAGTAACCAGAGAATGGATCATCCCTCTTTTCCAACAGCTCCAAGTTAGGTTTGAAGAAGTGATGGAGACAAGACGGTGAGGCAGTGAAATCTGGAATCTCCATCCTACAAACACACTGAGATTCCCCTGTTCGTTTCTGGTCACAACTAACCTAAGCTTAGTGCACTTGGTGTGGCACTGCCAAACTAGCCTTTGGCATGACTCTGCTTAAGGTACAACTTGGCCATAAAAGCATGCACCTATGTTAAGGTACAACCTGGCCATCCTTGTTCATGTGCACCCCAGATCACGCACACTTTCCAAACAGTTCATCTCCATTACTTTACCAGCTTCCTGTTTCTGCTCTGCTCAAATAAAGGAACACCAGTATAAATGCATCTAAAGTGAGCTGTGCTGACCTGAACATTCTGTTACAAAAAATTTTCAATTTTTCATTAGGTTGCTAATGTGTGGCTCTTTCTGGACACCACTTTAAGCTCCCCATAAATCTATGAGTTACACATATAGCAACATATTAAGGGAACACTGGTCCCTCTAAATTCAAGGTGCCCTGCTATGAAGAGTTGGCTAATCTAGGAAACACCTTGGAAAATTCAAGCTGGTCATGATCCAGCCACTACTTTTATTTCTAGCCCAGTTTACTACCCCCAAAAAAGAATTCATGTCTTCCTCATAAGTGCTATAAATATGAGCTACAGACAACACTATTGTCACCCATCTAAAAATGCAACCTGGACTAAAATACAGTTCTTATTTCTAATCCACCCCACAGTAGGCAGGGGTACAGAGATAGCCTCCTGCTCGGTAAAAGCTGCTGACCCAGTTTGTCTGTACATAAGTACAATGTAGCCATACTGGTTTACCTGGGATGACTTTGCAATGACTTTTGTGCTGCACTCAAGCTAGCAAGCTTGGCCTCTTCACAAGACAAAGGCCTGAGCTCTTTAAGCCACCATCTGATGCAGCTCTTCTGTCCACGCTCCCACCTAGAACTGACATGTGCCCTCAGAGATCACTAATGCTACAGTGTGATTTGGAGAAAAAGGCAAGAAATTAATCTTCTACATGTTCATGAAAATTGTTATCTGTTTAATTTGGGTATTTTTCCCCTCTGTTATGTACATTTAAGAGCAGTGGACTGCCCTGAAAGGACAGTGGGATTACTCCTTCCCTTGCAAGTAACTGAGCATGCAAAGGGGAGAGAAGACTGTAGACTGCAGGGTGGCTTGGGAGGACAGAGATGTAGCATCAAAATGGCAGCCTGCAGTTACAGAGGAGACTGAGAAACTGCTGGGAGGAACAGAGAAGACAGGCCTCAGAAGCAAGGGAAAGCCCTTCCTATGGATTAGAAGGGACTTGGCATAATGTGAAGCAACTCAAAAAAGTCACTGAACTGACTAAAATAAACTCTGGGAGTCGAGACCTGATTGAAAGATCACCATGGGCAGGGGGAGAAGGTTTTTTAGAAATCATGTTTCTAATTTCTATCCTATCTGGCTTAGTTACTCTGAGTTTGAGACATTCTTAGAAGTTTTAAGTTCTTCCTAAAAAAAGACATTCTAATGAATCCTGGTTTATCTTTTTTTGGGGGGGTGTCTGTCTTTGGAGGGCTTACCTTAAAGAAAAGGTACAGGCAGATCCACCTCAAAACTCTCACTGATGTGTACACCCTCTGGTTCCCCTCGCAAAGTGAAATGGCAAAGTCGAAGAGAGGAAGAATGAATTTACCCTGGCTAGAATCTGATCAGGACTTTGGAAGTTTCTGCAATCTAGAAAGTGACATCAAAAGAGAACCACAGACAGTTTAGGTTCATGTCATGCTCGTAGTAGATCATCTTCACCCAGCTCATTCACTCAGTAACTACTGCTTGCTAGGCATTCAGATGATCACCAACAATCAGCAAAAAGATACCCAGTAAAAACTGCAGTCAATTTAAAAGCTCTGAATGACAGAAATTCTCAGAAATTCTGGGTGTTCCACCACCAGCCCCTACACTTTCAATCCATTCAATGGCCCTCTGTCACAAAACCACTTCTTAGAGGAAAACAGGGAATGATGTCCTTAAGCAAACAACTAGCCCAACCAGTTCATGGTCTGGTCTGTGACACTGATCTCTGCCGGTGCTACAGAGGACTGGGTCTTTGGACTAGAACAAATTTCCATGCCTCTGGCTAAGTCTATAACCTATGCTACACAATGAAGCAGAAAATCCTTTCTTCTCAGCTTATGCCCTGAAAAGAAAGACTTGCCACGACCCTTCTAAATCTTTGGTCTACCCAATAAAGCCTCAAGTGCTACTACTATTTATACAAATGCCTAATCCTTTTTTTGAATCTTACTATTTGCCTCAGTAACATCCTCTGACAGAAAATCCCATGAGTTGATTATATGCTGCATTACGGAGTACTTATTTTTAATGCACTTAAAAATTGGTGGGTTTTTTACACCATTTGCCAGCTTTGTAGTTTCGCTTCATTCTGTACCTTCCCAGACATGTTCCTCTTTCCTCTCCACATATACTGTACAGAGAGCAGGGGATGCTCATGCTTCTCATCTTCCCACATCACATTATTTCCACTAGAGTAGGTTTAGTACAGGAAAACAACCAAGAGTTGTTCCCAGTCCAAACAGCAATGAGATGGGACTCTAAAAGAGTGAGTTACGTGAGCACTAATGTACACATCAAAATAATCTAAAAACAGACAAAGTGAAGTGACAGAGTGCTTGTGTATTTGTGACTAGTGGAAGCTGAAAGTACCCACTCAGGGTATTTATTAAGAAAATACCTCTTCTCAGGACATACTTTAAAGGAAGTGTTATAACCCTCAATTCTATTGCTCTGTTTTCCATCTGTATGTTGAAGAAGTATTTGTTGAAAAGTGTTCAACTGCTGCTATCACACAAAATTTTTAACCAGCATTCATTTCAATAAAGTAGAACCATTACATGATATGTTGCTCTTGTGCTTTATATAGATTTTTTTTTTTTAAGTAAGTGTATAAACTTATAATTTCCTATGCTTATTCTTTTTATCTTATTGGCAAAAAGCCAACCAGTGATTTTAATTGCATGCCACCTGGCAGAATTCCTCAGCTACATTTCTGTTACAACAATGTGAAACAATAGCCACTTCATTAAAATGTGGGTCATAAATGAGCAAAATGCTAAATTATCAAAATTAGAGATTTCTACCCCTGAGCGGCATTTTTCTAGAAATCTAAGTATTTCCAGAAAAGCCATATCAGGCAATAAACTACATAGGCTTTTATATCCTCTTTGCATCAAGGGGTACTGCCAAGAGATAGAAGAAATGTTCCTTACCATCCTCTCTGCTGAGTTGCCAGTCAGTATTTAGTGATCATGGATCAGTGATGAAAATGCAGGATGGCTGTAGGGCCACATGCTGTAGACTAGATCAGATAGTACTTTGGGATGTGGGAAAGCTATTTAGAAGAGTGGCCTCAAAATCTGTGGTTTCATTAATAGGATGAAATAAGGGCCTGGGAGAGGCTGAAGCCTCATAATCTGATCCGAAAAGTTGGATTTTGCATTCTAATCTCCAGAGTTAAACGTGCAATGATGCCAATTAATCCAGCTTTAAACAAGAGAAAGGAATTGCACCACAGAAGCTTATTTCTGTGACCTACTAAGTATGCACAGGTATATGGCTACTTAGACAACACATAAAGCAAATATCTAGGTAGACAACCCACAGACTTTGTAGCAGTTATGAAAGCAGGCACTACATTGGCCTTTCCTCTCCTTTGAGGTGTTTATTTAGAGGATAACTTACTGCATTGCACTGCTGATTTGAAGTGCACAAAGACATGTGTGTCACTCCTAATGAAAATTCAGTACATCTTTTTTTTTTTAAATCAGCTATTAGATAGAAAATCACTTCTGCACTGGATGGAGAGAATCTATCTTTTCCAAGATTTGTCTGACTCCTGCAGAACCAGAAGATGTTTTTGCCTCCAAAGTATTTTTCCCCTGAAGAGAGAAGATGATTAAATTCTTGTTCTTGCACAAAGAACAAGGACAGGGGTTAAAAACCAAAGCACCTGCAATGCACTCACAGATGAAATACACATAAAAAGGAGAAATGTCAGGTGAAGACTGAAAAAGGGGGCAGGAAGCTATGCAGAGAAAAAGAACAGAGTTTTGGTCTCTGAAAGATGGATTCATGATCTAACACGTAATCCTAAAGGGTAGTAGTCATTGTCGATCAGCTTGACCAATTTAGCAAAATTCTGTCAAGTATTCTAAGAAACTAAGTATGCACACTACCGTGCAAGTTCCCATTCACCATCTGTAGTCTTTATTATGGATTGTAAACCTTAGGTTGCCCATATGACTCCCCCCCCCCCCCCATCAAATCTTTTCTTTAATGATTATTTTTTATTAACCTTCAAGCACTTACAGCTTTAACTATACTTACTACACACAGATCTTTTTTCATAGAGTACACTAGTAAATAAGTTTTTAAAGTTTGTTCCAGAGGGTTTAATTCAGTACTACTCTAGGGCCAAAATGAGCAGTTCTACTCAGTCGTGAACAGGGACTCAGTGGGATTCCAGAACTGATGCGGCTGCTCATGCCTATCTGATGGCCGAGGATAAAGTAAAAGGAAAAAGAAAAAAAAAAAAAAAGAAAAAGAAAAAAGTATAGAGCATTTCTGGAGGAATAAAAAAACTTTCCTTAGGGAAAAAACTGTTTTGAAAGCAGCAAGCAGGATTCAACTAACCTGACATTTCTGGTATAACCTCAGTTGAGGTGATAAAAGACCTTTTTCCTTTATTCTTTATTGTGTTTATTATCAGCAGAATAGCATTTAAAAGTACCTTCAATACTTGCCCTCTCCTCCTTTTGGTGCTTTGGACTGGCTCAAGTTCTCAATTCCTTCTGCTGAGAAGTCATTAAGACAAGAGGCTAACGGTCAAGCCCATTACATGAGAGCTGAGTTTGTTTCCATGGCATTTGGCATTTGTTTAGGAATGACTCAAGTTTGAAATGACCAAAGCAATGGTGTGAGGGAAATCAGCATCAAAACAGCCAAGCAGGGAGGACATCAGCCTTTAACTTGTCAAGACTTCACGAGGCAAGGGAGGATGAAAAAAACAAAGGAAAAAAGGAAGCACAGCAGGAAGAACAACTCTCACACCTACTTCGCCAGGATCAGACATTCAAAGGGTGTATTTGAGAATGAGTTTTCCAAATAACTTTTTTTTTTTAACTATTCACCTTATTAATCACCTGAGCCTATGAATCATCTAAGCTTTCCTTCAGTTCTCTTGTATTTTATCTTGTAGGGGTTTGCCTGTACAATAGCTACAAGATAATAGGTCCTTTTCAACATAGGACCATTAATTATCCACTGCAAGTTCATCTTAAACATGTAATCCTCCCACCCAATTATTCTGGAAAGCTCAAAAGTATTTCTCACGGAAGAACAGTTGCCAGAGCACAAGGCTTTTGCAGTGGTACAGTAGAGAGGCACCTAGCATTCGCCAGCAGACCACAAGGGTAATGGTGTGTTTGTATCCCTCTGCAACACACACGTCATCACCAGGTGCCAGGCAGTGCAATGGCAGGATCCTACACCCCAGCTGTTAAAAACCGAAGAACGACCTCCAAAGCCCAGTCCAGATCTGCTCTCTCTCAGTCCCTTTGTCAATTTTTAGCTCAATACTGTCCTGCTTTCATCTTGAATGCTGAGATAAACAGAGACAAAAAAGTTATCCGAGGCATTTTCTGAACTGTTGCATCACTGGGACATTTTCTTCAACACATACAGGTTTTCTTGTCTTCTTGCCCTCTCCTCCTTTTGGTGCTTTGGACTGGCTCAAGTTCTCAATTCCTTCTGCTGAGAAGTCATTAAGACAAGAGGCTAACGGTCAAGCCCATTACATGAGAGCTGAGTTTGTTTCCATGGCATTTGGCATTTGTTTAGGAATGACTCAAGTTTGAAATGACCAAAGCAATGGTGTGAGGGAAATCAGCATCAAAACAGCCAAGCAGGGAGGACATCAGCCTTTAACTTGTCAAGACTTCACAAGGCAAGGGAGGATGAAAAAAACAAAGGGAAAAAGGAAGCACAGCAGGAAGAACAACTCTCACACCTACTTCGCCAGGATCAGACATTCAAAGGGTGTATTTGAGAATGAGTTTTCCAAATAACTTTTTTTTTTTAACTATTCACCTTATTAATCACCTGAGCCTATGAATCATCTAAGTTTTCCTTCAGTTCTCTTGTATTTTATCTTGTAGGGGTTTGCCTGTACAATAGCTACAAGATAATAGGTCCTTTTCAACATAGGACCATTAATTATCCACTGCAAGTTCATCTTAAACATGTAATCCTCCCACCCAATTATTCTGGAAAGCTCAAAAGTATTTCTCACGGAAGAACAGTTGCCAGAGCACAAGGCTTTTGCAGTGGTACAGTAGAGAGGCACCTAGCATTCGCCAGCAGACCACAAGGGTAATGGTGTGTTTGTATCCCTCTGCAACACACACGTCATCACCAGGTGCCAGGCAGTGCAATGGCAGGATCCTACACCCCAGCTGTTAAAAACCGAAGAACGACCTCCAAAGCCCAGTCCAGATCTGCTCTCTCTCAGTCCCTTTGTCAATTTTTAGCTCAATACTGTCCTGCTTTCATCTTGAATGCTGAGATAAACAGAGACAAAAAAGTTATCCGAGGCATTTTCTGAACTGTTGCATCACTGGGACATTTTCTTCAACACATACAGGTTTTAAGGTCCTCTTGCCCTTTTTAAGATCACAATGAAATTTAGATGCAGACATGCCAACACATGCAGCCCAAAAGCAGTAGGCAGCATCAGCAGGTATGTACATTTAGATCCTTAAGCTGTTCTCATGATTTAATCCCCCATTTTCCAAATGTGCAGATACCGCACACTTCTTTTCTCTGCAGCAGTACATCATAATACAATCAAATGGATGATTATACATCACTGCAAAAGCAAAGGGAGCACGACTTCCCCACCCGAGGCATGACAAAACACAAACAACAGATGTCTACTAGTCCTTTCTTACCCCCTATTTCTAGCGAGAGGAGCTGTTGTGAACGTAAAACGTGGAGGCCTTGGGAGGCCATGGCAATGCCATTCGCTCTGTTAATCAGCTTGTGTGTTGTGCACTCGCAGAGCAGGAAACGAGATCGCAGCTCAAACTCGGCCAGCCTCCTAGGGAAGCTACTGGTTTTATTAATACTTTGGGGCTACTCTCTCTTTCTCTTTCCAGCAACTGTTGATAGTCATCTGCACAAATCTCTTTGTTACTGGTTATGGCAGACAGTAAAAATAAAGATACAGAATCACACAGCATAGACACGTGTCTTTATGTGTCACTAGCGATCCATATCCTAGGCTGGGTGCAGCAGAAGAGGCCACAGGGAGATACTTTTATTGTCTAAAATGTAACAAAAATGACAGCTAAAAGTTTTCTCCATCTGTCTGGATCTAAACAGAATTGTGTGTGCATACAAATTCAGAACTAAAACGGCAACAGCCATGAGATGAATGCGTTTACTGTAGACACCGATTATTTCACTTTTCTCAGCGCAATCCTGCTAACCCAGTGCCCGTGAGAAAGTTATTCTGTGGTCACGCGGGACTCTGGGCAATCCAATGTCTGCCATCCTTTTTGGCCACCGCATTGTCTCCCTTTCCCCACTAGAAGATAAGCCTTTTTACTGGAATCACAAACACCAATCCCCTGCCATCAGACACAGGTCAGAGGTTACACGGAATGGTTACGGACCAGCATCCCCTTCCCATGCCCCACATCTCGTAACATATCCAAGTATCCTTGCTTTTAGCTTGGCCTAATGTCTAGCATCTTCAAATTTCTTTTCTGCTGAAAACAACTCAACTTTGAGAAGCTTAAAATTAGCTTGTTTGATATCCTCCTTCCCGTTAAGGCCATGCAGCTATGCTTATGGTATTAAGCAGGGCATAGATTTACAGGGAGGGATTTAAAAATGACTCTTTAAAAAGCCTCTGAACCGTATCTTAAATAACTTCTTTCTAAAATACAGGACACGTACAGAACGCAGTGGTTATGGCATAAATGATTTTTTGGACCTTATTTAAGATGACCGGGATAATTCTTCCAAGGTTTTTTCACTTTTTGATAAAGTACCCATTCCAAATGACTGTCAAGAGAGCCACCCGAAATCTTCCCATCTGAACAACGTCATATAAAAAAATGCTGCTCTGATGGGAATTAGAACATTTAGCAGAAAATATTTATTCTTTTTAGGTTTTGGAAGGAAATTATCAAACATTTTATTATGATAGGTAGAAATATTTTGCATTATAAAATATCAGAATAGTAAAATCAAAATTAAATGTAAAATACAGATGATAAAGTGAAAATTAAATTAATAAGAAAATCCTTTTTCAGAATATTTTATTTCAAATATTCTGAGAATTGGGCTTTTTGTCCTCTGTGCAAACTCTATTTGTCAGTTCAAAATTTCTCTTACGATGACACCATGAATCTTCTTATATTCTATGTACAGTGTAGCAATACATATGCAATCTTAGTATACAGGTGCACCTTTAACAGCTTTTGCATTCACACCTATTCTGGGGTCATTTCCTCCGCAGTTACAGAACCTGGTTCCAGTACACCTGGAGAAAGAAGACAATGTGCTTTGCTGGTTTTGTGGGCCTTGGCAAAACCCCCCTTGGATAAGTTTCCTACGGGTCTAGGTCCACGGCACATGGCAAGGGAGAACAGCAGTTTCCTTAGCAGAAGTAACCTAGTGTTAATTTTTAAGGTGGCCACCCACCAAGAGAAATTCTGGTTCCCAGGTGCTGCAGAAACTATGCTCTCCCAGGTGAGCCATCACCACAGAGGGAAGACGCTGCTCCCTGCATCTCATCACGTTGCATTTCCATAGAAGCCTCCCTGTGGCACAGGTTTGGTGCCGACAAAAAAAGGACCAGAGCTTCACCTCGTACACTTACACCCGTGCTCACATCCTCACAGAGCAAGAGACCATCGCCCAAGCAAAAAGGCATGAGAACTTCTGAGCACAGTCTCCCAGCAAGGCGGTGCCACACGGCATAAGCTACAGTTTACTCTAATCTACCCAATGCAGGCCAGAATTTGAAAAAGGAGTTTTGGGGCACTGAACTGTATTGTTTAGACCTGCTTTTGAGCAGCACATTTTAATGGATGTCTCTTGCTACTAGGAGACAAGCGCAGGGAATACAACTATTAACAATGGCTTTGCGAATTATTAAAGACCATTCTTTATCCCAGCTGAAGAAACAAATGACTCCCAGACCGAAGGGCACGCAGCTCCTCTCCTAGCAGCAGTGGGCTTCTCTCACAGAGAGAACATTTTTATTAGTTTTTCAAAGGGCCTGGTATAATACTGCTACACTTACCTCTAATGTACTGTAAAGAGACTTGAACTGCTGCCAGCAGGAGGGCTGTGAAGGGACTTCTGAGGCACTGTGACAGGCCTTCAATTGACTTTACTAGCAGCTTTTACACATCTCTTTGGAGCTCCATTAAAACAGTTTATTTAGTGTTATTCCAATTGCTTTCATTAAAGACTTGGTTTGTGCTGTTCCAGTTGGAGTGCTCTCTCATTCTGGTACTTCTCTGAGGTTTCTGACTAGGATGAAAAAGCTACCGCAGTTATCCTGCAGACTGTGGACTGCTTAGTTTTTACGTAAGTCCCTTATCTTCACATACTCTGAAGTACTTGTTCTTTGCATGCAAATCATTCCTACCCAAAAATTAAATCTGAATTGCTGCAACGATGCTGGAAAGGCAGTTATGAATAAAGGATGTATTTTATCAGACTTCAGTACGCATGGGCTATGGATCTGCTTTACTCACATCAAAAAGAAATACTCTTACTTAGAGTCAACTCTGGTAAACTCAAGCCAAAACTGTAGGACAGTTAGGACAGAGTCAAGTTTAACATGGGGCCTTCTGCTCTCGAAGGAGGTCATTCAATGAAAAAGGGGGAGCAATGGGCTGCCCTGAGCCCTCCCTAATTTCATTGCCACCTGGCACGTCACCCTGCAAGTGCCAGGGCTGACATTCAGCCACCTCTGTCTAGCACGGGGCAGAGCTGCAGCTCCTGGAAGAGCCAGCTCTGAAATTATTCCCTACTTGGGCTGCTTCCACTTGGGATCTGCAAAGTTAACATTTGTTCTAGTCATTTGTCCCCATCTTTCCCAGCCCTCCATTTCTTTCTTTTTAAATGAAAGCAAGCATTTACTTGAAGAAAGGACCGGCCTTTAAACATCTGAAATAGCCCTGTGCTAGATTTCTACTAGAAAGCTAGAGAACTTCCTTGGAAGTTTCCTACAGCACAGCTCCCATGTTCATAACTCATAAAAGTTTCACATGTTTAGGCTTTCATGTTCTCTGAGCACAAGCTGCGTTTTTTTCCTTCTTTTTAATTAAATCACTCAAGGCTCATGAACCTAAAGAATCAGGACAACTTTTCTTTCTCCAAAATTGTGTGCGTGTATCTTTATATAGAACAAGGAACTTCTTTGTCAGAAGTAGTTTTTGAACTAACCTTTTTTTACAAAATAATAGCATAAACATCATTAGCAAACACTGCTGAATTGCTGCCCTGGGCTTCATTCCTTTTATAACCTTGCTGAAGACTCGCTCTCCTCAGAAAGATCCTCACAGCGAATTCTGAACTTGTTTCCAATGACAGTTGGCACCTCCCCACCAAAAGCACTGACACTCTACTTTGGGCTGTTCATGCTCTTTGCCATTTGCTCTCCCATGAGTGCATTTGTTGGGGGGAGCGCTGCAGCTTGACTGAGTATGTGAGCAGCCAAAATATTTGAGAAGCTAAGCAATAACTCTGTTGTCATTTAAACAATTCCAAAATCTGGGTTTGTACTCCGCAGTTCGACTGCGAAACATGCAAGTGATGCAACTAGAAAGGAATATTAAACCTCTCTTCCTCCCTCTCAGCTCCCTTGTGAAACATTTAAGGGAAACTCATATGATTTTCCAGCTCAAGAGAAAATGAGGCATTACTTACACAACGGGGGCCCAATCTATTACCCTCAGGGTACGGGGATAACGCCCACTGACATCACTAGAGATTACTCATCTGCGGGGTGGGAGAACAGGAGACGATATTCTGTACAGACTGCATGTCTAGATCCCAGAGCTTCTCCCAATTTGTCCTGAAATTTCCAGCCATCAAACTGCTTTGCCAAACCATCCAGTTTCTTGGCCTCTCAGCTCACCTGCTCAGCTTTTTATCCTCACAGTCTTGCTTTTTCACCATTTCATTAGCTAAAGTTTTTAATGTGGGTTTTGCAAACTTTATAACTACTCAAAGAATCAGCAAAGAAAAAGACAAACATACAAATTATCATGTTCTAGATTGTTCCAAAAATAATAACCACGAAGACCCGCTTACAAAACAAATACTTCTATTTTCTTTTTAAAGCGATGGTGAAACGTGGACTGTTGCTTTTTAAGCAGTTAAACAGCCATCCCCAAAAATAGCTTGCTGTTTCGTATCAGAAAGATTACTTTTCTGCATATGTAACAACGGAGTAACTTTTTAAAATGGGAGAACTGAACTGGAAAAGTGCCAGGGCTTAGAAATGCTGGGAAGAAGACTAGGGAAGCAGGTAACCTTTGGCTGGAGATCCACTTTCAAGGAAGGAGCATAAGATCAACAAGGCATCTAAAAAGACAAATGAACCATGCGCTTCCTTCTAAATATTTCACCTGTGAAAGAGGCTATGGAAGGCTGATGATTTTTTTCCTTCTAAAAACATGACTTAAGTGTTGGTCACATATTTTACTCTTTTTCCTGACGAAGACTCCTAGAAGTTGAGTTTACAGCCAGAAAATATCAGGATAGGCAAACCAGAAACATAGCATTTAAACAATATATTAATAGTTAAATTTATCTGGGAGTGTACCACATACACAGTTGCTAGCTGTCAGTCAGTCCCCTATTTTTTTTCCTCCTTACCTCTCTGGCTTTGACTCATGTTCTTCTCCTAGTTCTCTTCCTCTCACAAGCATCTCTGCCACCTTCCCCTTCCCACAGATGCTTCCAACACTTCCCCCCAACTCTGTTAATTCACTTGTTCTCTCTGCTGCTCCCCACCATGAACCTTAAGTCTCTCACTTTGTCTCGCTCTGATGTCTGCCTTTCTGACATGGAAAGCAAGGCTGGGACTGTCTCCTCATGCTTATCAGTCATGGAAGTCATGGTCTACAAGCAGCAGCTGCTTTAAAGAGGGCAACACATTTTCACTGCTTCTCCCAGTGAAAAATGCCTCACTGAGTGATGTTACAGGGGGGATTCTTTGGGAGGGTTGATGGCAGTTCCTCCTGCAAGGCTTCACAACTCTGCAGGAAGCCCTCACTCACGCCTGCAGATAAGGCAAATGGATCAGCTCTTCTGTAGGCCAACCAGGATCATATGATCTCCTGCACAGTAATGTAGATACCAAGTAGGTAGCCAGCGGGCTGGCTGTTGATCCGTAAGGATCCCTAGGTAAGGTGATGGACTCTCTCCTACACTTTCCCATTGTGGCTGGTGGGGGCCACTGAGGGAATGGCCCCCATTGGGGGCCATATGGCCCCAATGGCCATAAAGCCATTGCTTTATGGAAGGGACCATAAAGCAATCCTGCCCAACTAAGCAGCAGCAGAAGCTGGAAGAAGCAAAGGCACAGACTACGTAATGAATGCCAAGGACTAAACCATGCACATTAATCCCTTCTATGAGAAAAATAAAGAGGTAAAACTTTAGCACCTCAGGCCTGCAGATAAAATCTTACTTTCATTAGAAGCATAGCTTTAATAGTAGCAAACCAAGGGGGAACAGGATCCAAACAGCACCATTCCTAAGCAAAGCAGTGTTACAGAGTAGAGGGCAAATGTTCAATAACTGGAGAGCTAACGTTTACCACTCCAGTAGGGTATAAGTCCTGAGCACTCACTGCTTATTACAAAAAAGCAGTACTTGATTCAGCACTCTTTCTAATGAAAATCTTTCTGCAATCTTATCCTTCAAGCAGAGACAGGAAAAGAAAAAATAATTAGAAGAAATGAACCCTGGGGAGAAACAGGCATTTTTATTCATAGAGGAAGCTTACTGAATCAGTGATTTTAGGACTTCACAAGGCTTGCTAAAGTCAAGATACCAGGATGTCTTCAGCAGAGACACAGGAGCATGGAGGCAGACAGCATGAATGCCACCACTGCCCTTCTACCCTACTGGTTGGCTCTGGGACCAAGGTAGCATTTCATTTATCTGAATCTGGGCCACAACCTATTTCAGTGTTCCTCATTGACCGATCTACATGTTGACATCAAGTCCTGTGATAACGATGATGACAACTAACTACTAGAGGGGGAACAAAATTAAGTCTTCTCTTCACCCTAACAGCACTTCCTTGTCCGCTTAGTGGTAACACAGTGTTGTGGTTTAACCTCAGCCGGCAACTAAGCCCCACACAGCTGCTCGCTCACTCCCCCCCAGTGGGATGGGGGAGAGAATCGGAAGGGTAAAAGTGAGAAAACTCGTGGGTTGAGATAAAGACAGTTTAATAGGTAAAGCAAAAGCTGCGCACGCAAGCAAAGCAAAACAAGGAATTCATTCACTCCTTCCCATGGGCAGGCAGGTGTTCAGCCATCTCCAGGAAAGCAAGGCTCCATCACGCATAACGGTTACTTGGGAAGACAAACGCCATCACTCTGAACGTCATCCCCCCTTTCCTTCTTCTTCTCCCAGCTTTATGTACTGAGCATGACGTCACATGGTACGGAATGTCCCTTTGGCCAGTTGGGGTCAGCTGTCCTGGCTGTGCCCCCTCACCGCCCCCCGTGCACCTGCAGCCCTCCCAGTCGGCAGAGCATGGGAAGCTGAAAACTCCTTGACTAGTGTAAGCACTACTCAGCAACAACTAAAACATCGGTGTGTTACTAACTTTCTTCTCATCCTAAATCCAAAACACAGCACTGTAACAGCTACTAAGAAGGAAATTAACTCTAACCCTGCTGAAACCAGGACGCAGCCACATTTGAACAACACAGAATGTAAGGGGATACTCCAGGCAGGAAAGACCAGCAGCCTGTTAATGTTGGTGCGGGAAGTGAGGCCACTCAGATCTCATGGCAACTTGTCAGCAATGCCATCAGCTTCAGCCAGGACAGGAATTGCCTGCAGATCAAAGAACTGGCTAATGGAAACCACTAGTGGCCTCCAGCGTAACCACTCTCTCCTCCCCACAGAACTGCAGAGCTGGAAGAAATCCCCTGACAGAAAGCAGGCAGAACAGTTCCTAGAGTATCTACGACAAGCCTGCCTTACACCCATCCTTCCTGAGACAAGTTCACAGTCTTCCTAGTCAGTCTGTTCCACCATTTTGCTACCCTTATAAATACAGTTTTTCTAATACAGGACCCAATACTTCTCTGCCACAGACTTGCTGCTTATTTCTTCCCTATGATCAGCAATCCTGGAGAACAGGTCATTGCTGACCTCTTTATAACAGACCTTGCTATACTGGAGGCCATTAGTGTAGACCATCTCCTCTTTTTTTAGAGGGGGAAGGGAAAAAAAAGAAAAGTTCCTCATGTTTTCCTCATAGGTCACTTGCTCTAAATCTCTTTTCACTCCCACTGTTGCACTCTGGACCTCTGATTTATTTACAACTTTGTCACAGTGCTGGGAAAAGCTGAGCACAATACTGCAACTGGGATATCACATGCAAGGGTCATGTGATATAATCTCCTATTATATCTCACCAAGGGTGATATAATCTCCTATTATATCATCCCTGGAGAAAGTTTACTCTCCCCAGAGCAAACCATCACAAAAACTTCAGTGCATTTTCTCTTCCATTATCCAAACTCTTAATGAAAAGAGACGACTCTGGAGGATCAGGCCCAAGACAGACCAATGAAGGATTTCACTTGAGATGTCACTGATGGGACAGCAGGGGGAGGAGAGTGTTTTGTTTAGACACTCAGCAGAAAACCCTATCTTCCAGATGGCTGAGAAGAAAAGATTAGCAAACATGACATCATAACAGAGAGCTTCTGGCAGAGACTGGGGGATGGCAGGGAGCTCAAGAAAGAGAGAAACATGAGCGAGAAGCACACGAGGAACTGAGAGGGGGAAACAGAACGAATGAAAGAAACCCCTGGTACTGACAGTGAATGTGGTCTAGAAAATGTGTGAACTCCTTCCACTCCACATAAAGTCATTAACTTGTCCTCTCCTTATAAAGATGTAACTTAAAGTTTTTACTGAACATTTCAGCTATTCATTGGCAATGAGAGATTCCATTAGCCAAGATGAAAATTGGGGACAACCCTTTCCAATTTCAAATCTGTAGAGAATGGAGAATGAATAGATTAATTACCAGCACAAATCATCTAATACACACTGATTTATAACCACAAATAAACTGTGAGTTTGGAAAGCACAGGCATGAACTGCACCTGTAATTTGGAAGCTAAAAAAAAAAAAAAAGACCAAACCCCCCCCCCCACCAGCATTGTATTACTCACTGTAAACACGTATTTGACTTTGAAGAACTTGCCAAAGGGCTAAGAGTCTGGCAAGCCAGCAGTGAGGAACTGCATCTAAAATTACCTCCAAAGAAAGAAGGAGAGACAGGGAATGAAAAGTAAGCAAATGAGACATAAAAGGTGTGGGAAGAAAAGAATTTAAAAATACAAAAGAGAAACAGTTTAAAAAAAAAAAAAAAAAAGGAGTAGCCTTTTACCGACCACAAACCAAAGCCAATCTATCATTCTGCAGATAAACAGATCCACCATGTTTCTACTAATATTTTACAGAAAGCATTTTTTCCTTTTTTCCTTTTTCTGTCAATTTTGCTCTCCTTGCTCTGTTTATACCTTTCCAACTTCTTTCCCCATCTTAATGTGTTTGGAATGACTTAAGAAATCAAATAGCATGGAAATAAAACTGCAATAAGAGATCTGCTTAGTGACACCTCCAGACTTCAGATTTTGGCAGTGATGAAAATGAATTCTGATACTACTCAGCAAGCCTTAGACTGAAATAAACAGGTTTACAGAAATAACTGTTTTCACAGAAAGTGTCTGCCATCTTCAAAATTTCTTGACTACTGTCAAAAGCTTAATCCAAACATTTTTGGCTACAAATAAGAACGAAGGAGAAAGTGTTAATGGTTGACTTTTTGGGGTAGGTGGGTGAAGGGTAGCCTGTTAAATAAAGAGATGAGGTTTTCCAAGAAAAAAAATTACAACCTGCAAAAAGAAGAAACACATGCATAAAAGGCAAACAGTACCAGCAAAAGGCTTCCAAAGTTTCATTTGTTTCGAAATGCAGCTAACTACAGATTTCTCATCAGCTCTTCCCTCAGGCCATTCCCAATTCCCTTTGAAATTCTAAAACTATAGTACGTGTTTTTAAACAGTGGGGCTATGTAATGATTTGAACAGTTTATCACAAGGTGTCAGATTTTCCAGCAGTAAATATATTTAAGATCATGACCAGATTGTTTAAGCAGAAATATCGTTACTCCTTTCTGACCAGAGAAGTTAGCAGAAATT
This sequence comes from Pygoscelis adeliae, assembly GCF_000699105.1. Classification (NCBI taxonomy): domain Eukaryota; kingdom Metazoa; phylum Chordata; class Aves; order Sphenisciformes; family Spheniscidae; genus Pygoscelis; species Pygoscelis adeliae. The sequence continues at coordinate 2,276,336 of NW_008825409.1, read as the reverse complement.
CAAGGTCAAAGTGTCATTTTATTCTAAAAAAGAAGTTGATACAGAGGATGCACATCTCTTACACGGTCTTGCTATTTACAATGACCATACATGAAAACCTATTTCCCTGAACACAGTAGGAGATAGCTTATTTGTTCACAGTGCTCAACTTCCATCTAGCTGACAATGAACTCAAAACCCTCTCTTTGTAAGTTCCCATCCATCCTTCAGGGTTTTCACTTAATGCTTGCTTTGCTTGACTTCTTGCTTCTTTTCTGTCCAGTGGTCTGAAGCTATAATTGCTTCTTTTTCATGGTGAGACACACAAATATAAGCGCATAAGCATTTGCGCAACCAGTGACATATACTTGTGCTTTGTATGGAAGCTGTTACAGTTTCAACAGTTTTGTTCAATGAAGAAGGTCGACTGTTCATTATAGCTGTAAGTATCAAAAAAGGACAGCAGTTCACCTACTGGTTACAAAAAGATTTAAGCTGGCCCACAGTAATATACCTGCATCCCACCACAAGTTATTGAGATTGATACAGGAATTATTAAGTCACATTCCAGAGCCGTAATGGTCCCTCAGCCTTAATAGCTACGAATGTCTATCAGCAATAGATGAGACACCCTCATGTTTTAAAATCTCATTTGTATCTGTGATTTTCAGGAAAGAAGAGTTGTTAGGGTGACTTCACTGTCAGGCAAGTAAAAATAAAAGAGCAAAAAGTAACATTGGTGAGGATCTGTATTTCTGAAGGCTGACATAAATGCCAGTTGGAGTTAGCTGCTGTACTGCGCAGAAATGAAGCAGGCCTCTCTTAGACTTTGAGAGATTACAGACTGACACAAAATGGTTAGACTAAAGTGAACTAAGAAAAACAGAGTGGTTCAAAGAGCTGAAACTCTCAAAATGGGGAAGACAGGGATTTAAAAACACTTTGGATTTGTAAGGGATGATGCAAACACACATAAAGAGTTGTTTGAGGATAAGGTAATTTTTGACAACAGCACTTATAGGGGAGGGCTTTTAAAACTGTTTTCAGCTTCCTCAGAGACTGACTGTGAAGCTGCATTACAAAAAGCTGAGGAGCCTTGCACTCCACATGAAAAGGAAATCTATGACCATATATGAGAGCTCTCTCTGGAAGGAAAACACAGACAAAAAGGGGAAAAAAATGTTGGGCTACACTTTTGGCCAAAGTCAGGCCAAAGAACCACTTTGCAAAGGAAGGGCTCCAGAAGGAGGTAGGGAAGACACTTAGACCCCAGAATGAAAAAGCTTTTGCTGTAGGTTGTTTATCCCAGTTCAACAGAACTGGCTGTGAAAAGCCATTTCCGTAAGATATCCTCTCCATTGCTGCTGTCTCTCCCAGCAGCGGCTCAGTCAGATTGGCTGGCAGTTGCCAATACTCTGAAAAGGATGAAGACGTGCAATGGGTACTATCACTTTGCAAAAACCAGAAGTACACACCATGGATAAAAAGACAAAGACAACACAACTGACTTGAAGGGACAATGGCGAAAACTGCAGCCAAGGTCGATTAGACTATCACCACTGAAAGCCAAAAGACACTTCTTAAAGTTCAACTTACTTTCAAAATGTAGGTATCTAAGTCAAGAACTGTCAGAAAGATGTATACTGAAGCATGGGGGGTGAGGGAGGGCAGGTAAAAGAAAAAGAAGAACACAGGCAATAAAAGGTGGAGGAGTAAAACAGAGATCTTCTAGTGGTGAAGTCTTTCCCTCTTTAAAGAAGTCTGTTTCCAAACTAGCCAGATAAATAAATGGGGAAAGATACAAACTGTGGCAGCAGATGAGAAGAAAAACCCTCAAGTACATGAAAAATATGTCAAGCTTTTTAGCAGGGCTATTTAGCAATACTAAATGGGCATCCAAAAGAGGTTAGGAGTTTCAGGTCAGCTTTCCCAGCATGTCTGTCAAGACTCAAGGACACCTGACAAATGGAAGATAGGTAACTAGTTCAGCCAAGAGCATTTCTAGATGCAGCGAGGAAAAAGAAGGTTATAAGTATCTTAATTTTGATATTACAATACAAATCTTCTGTGACTCCCACACAAAAAAAGCGGCAGCTGCTGTTACGCCTGGAGGTCATGGGGGCTGTCACCCTCCAGGAACAGCAAACCATGGTGGGAAAGAGAAGGTGCTCAGAAGCAGCAGTCTCAGTTTTGCAAAGAAGACTACATCTCCCTCACCTGAGAGACCTTCAGTTCCTGTGGGTGAGAGGTGCATCCCCAATTGCATCATCAGGAAATCAAAGGGACTGACCAAAATTCTCAGCTTCCACATGTCTTTGCCCGAAGTAGCTCGCAGGTTAAAAACCCTGCACATTGCTTTGTTTTCTTATGATACTTTCCTTGGTTTAGGAAGGGGCTCTGCTGATCCCAAATCCTGGAAAATAACTCGAGGAACCAGACCTAAGAAATCCTGGCCTGAACAATGAAACCCTCCCCAGAATAGATACACTTAAATTCCCACAGTGATGCAGATATTCTTTGCTATTTCTGTTTCTGTTAGGTACCATTTTCATAACAAAACCACGCCAGTGCATTATTTAGTGGCTGCAGACATATTTTTCAGAGCACTTGACAAAAACCACAGTAAAGGTCACTGTATTATGTGCATATCAACCTGATTAAAACAAAATATAAGAAATCCATCCGGCCATAAAATAAAACATGGGAGTTAATCCTGAGAGGAGGCTCCACATAATGTAATTAGCACCTGAGATAGCAAAAGGAAGTGTGTACACATCTCCAGAGAGAATTTTGTTCAAAGGCACCAAAATGTCCCACAAATATGGGTTAAGAGGACATGTGAGGATCATTTATGGATTGAAAAACCTAAAACCAGAGCCAGACATACTTCATACTGGCCTCAAAGGTGCACTGACAGACATTAAGGAAAATCTTTACCTTTTGTCACGTTCATCCGAAATGTAATTCGACACTCACAAAAGAATTAATGTTTGTGATACAGGAAAAAATCTTTCTCCAGAGCAAAGATGGGGTGGGCCTCTTGAAGAGCTGGAATGATCTAAGAGAATGCTCTTAGCCCCTGGTGCCAGCCTTCCTACGGGTACATCAACTAGCCAAGTATGTTTTGCATCTGAACAGCATCTTCACCAGACAACACATAGTTTCTTTCATACATACTGCTTTTTTTCCTGAAGTAGTTATCATTGAAGCACAGGTTCGGCAATATTGTACCTGCTCTCCATTACCTCTAAACTTAGGAAAATATTATCAAAACAAGAGAGGCAGCCACAAAAAAGTATGCACGCTGAGAGAGACTGTGATCCATATTTAGTTTTGTTAAATTGTGACTGGCAAAAATAGAGCATTAAGCATTATGGGCTACATCTCAATATACCTATCTCAACTATAAGATATGTTAGATCTTCTGTCCAAACTAGTGCTAGAAATCTTCATGAGAGATGGAGCAGATTTGTGATCTGGGGCTTCAGGGGTGGCCAAAATAATTCCGTGAAAATCTGCATCACAGAAATAACTGAGAACCACTATAAGAAGGAGGAATATCAGAAGAAGCAGACTGTAGCCGTGGGAGGTTGTCACCTGGATGGTCACATACCATTAAAGATTGGAGGACACCTTCTCCAGATCACAAGGAAATCAGGAAAGAGGCTCAGTTGCTGAGCACATTCTGTACTGCGCTAATGGTGATCATTAACAGGACTGAGGATAGCCCTCGCGTGTTCTGACCCCTGGCAGTACTGCCAGACTTTTCTTCTCACTACTTTATTGCTGTTCTGCTGAACACACATGGCTGCTGTTAAAATCCCAGCCAGCTGCTAACAGCTGCTGGGTTTTTCCCAGTTCATTAGGAGGCCACAAATAGTTTTAAATCATGAAGCTAATTAAGCAGAAATAAGACTGCCAATTGGTCTAGGCCTCAAACAAAATACACATCTAGAAATTGCTGACCTGGTAAAAGACCTCAGGGAAGAGTTCAGCACCATCTGCAGACTCTGCCTCAGCTCATCAGCTTCCCCTATCCACGTATTTAAGTATTATCTTTCTGAATCACTACCTTGGTGCTCCTCAGTGCTGGCCAGGAACAGTAGTTTTTGGCATCACAGCTTGCTGTTAGAGAGGGCCGTCCACAAGTCGTGCTCCCGGTTAGCCCATCAGACTAACGGCCTGTTGTGAACAGCATTTCCACACTTGCACAAAGCCTCCCCCTACTCCTGCTGGAATGGATGTCCTGAGACAATTTCTCTGATCGCCCTGGTAACAGCAAGGTGCAGATCAACCTACACCTGTATCAGCGGGTACACAAGGCAACCTTGATGCTTCGCACCACGCAGCCAACGAATTTTCATCTTGGAGATAAGGGGAAGGCCTGTAATAGGTATCTAAGTCTGAGGGCTATTTCTTAAGCACGATACAGACCCCAGTTCTTCAACACTGTAAGCTCCACAGTGCAAATAGCCACGCAAAGACATCATCCAACAGAGCTGGAAGCCAGCTTTGATGCCTTGGGGCTGAGTTTAGCCCAGTGGAAGCAGCTTGCCTGCAGCTGTTCCCAGGCGGCCGCGTGGCTCGTGGCGAGTGCAGTGTTCCCTGCAGGTGACGTACACATCCCCTTCCAGCAGGCTCCGCAATCAGAGATGTGCTTACACAACGGCGTGCTGTGTTGTGGATTTCTCCTAGGCATCTAATATGTTTTGTTCTCTCGGTTTTTTCCCCAAATTCTTTGCCCTGTTACAGACATAGCTTGCGGCCAAGTCTGGGAGAATGCCTTCCAATAGGAAAAAAGACTGAATGCATACTTCCCCCTCCCATATATTTCTGTGGGAAGCCAATACAGCTCACTTTTTCACAGGTGATAAAATACAACTGACATGATTCATACCTGCTAAAAAACAGACCAAAAAATTACTTAATATTAATAATAATATATAAGTTGTATTGTATGTTAAACACTAATTTAGGAAAAAATCCATTATTGTTTCATTAATTTTAGACTTCAGAGCACTTAATCACACCATGCCAGAAAGCAAAAGATTGGATTTTTAAAGGAACAACAGCTTTTAAGAAACCAAACAGAAATAAGAGTTCTCAAATTGAGAAGGGACATTTCTTATTTTTTTTTCTGGTACTTACAGCTGGTATGTAAAAAAAAAAATCATTGTAAGAAAAATATGGTAAGTGAAACGTTTGGGGATTTTAATTTCTCAACTGCACCACATTAAGAATAAAAAAAGTTCTATTAAAAATTTTAAATAATTTATTTAAAATCACATAAGAAAAGAAATACTATACCACCAGTATTTCTAAGGGAGGCGAGAGACTGTAGACTGTAAAATATAACAAGCAGCATCAAACTGAAGTCAATGACAGTCAAACAAAGAAACATCATTAGGAAACAGACGCTGGGATTCTCCTGCTTCCCCAGAGTCCCAAATGCATTTCTAATTTCGCTCCTCCTTTAACCACTGCTTTGCACACACACAAGTATTGCTTATGATCATCTGTTGGGCTGTATGCAAGATGATATCCCAGAGTGATCTGTAGACAGGATTTGGTTTTTAGAGGCTGGTAAATAAACACCCTTCAAAAACTAACTCTCAGAACCAATGAGAAAGACTCACTGTGCCATGCACATCACAGCAACCTGAATCTGAGACAGAGAAGGCTTGTGCAGAAAATCTGGGTCCCTTATGAGGCTGAATGCAACTTGCTCTCCTACAGAAACACATTAGAAGATCCACTTATCAAAAACTTTTGACTATATACAAATCTTCCCAGTAAACCTACTCCCAATTTGATTAAACAAGCAAACAAACTGCTCCACTAGCCAGAAGCCAAGACCAGGAAACAGTTTTTCCTGAACCTGCAACCACCCACAGTCCTGAATTTCAGTTTCATTCAAGGGTGGAAGTGGCAGCTTAGAGTAATGGGAGAGAGAAACTTCCCGCTTTCTCCTGGAATAAGCAAAACATGGTTTTGGTTAAGGAGAGTCCTGAGATTTTCTAATTCAAGGTCGCATCATTTTTGCAAAAGTAAGCACATTTGAAATTTATAAACCTGTTTGGCTACCAGCTAGACATAACCAAAAATGACAGTACTCATGTGAACAGCAGGAAACTCCAAGAGGTTTTTCTGCCATGCGGGAACACAGCCTGTCCTGCCCAGCCCTCAGCTGCTGCTGCAGGTGTAGAAGAGCACCGGGTCCCTTGTGACAGGCCATGGAGTGCAAGTCTCCACGCAGTCGTCTCTTGCCTACTGACAGACCTGTCCTCAGGACTTTACTTCAGATAGCACTGATTTAACACAGGATTCTCAGTTCTTTCCTAACTGAACAATTCATGTCCTCATCCAGCACTGCTCCAGCCCCACTGAACAGATATTTCAGTTAAATGCTAAGTAAATGAAATAAATAAATACAGATCCCTGGAGTTCTAATGAGAGCCCCCTCCTCTTCCTCCTCACCTCCCCTTCCCATATCAGGATCAAGCACTGACAGCAGGAGAGGGGCATGGAGCCAGCTGATCTTTGCTTTCTTTTTATGGGTGGGGTGAAAAAAGCCAAACCTAGCTTGTAATTTTTGTTTCGCTCACTGCAATGCTTGTGACAGGAGTCATGGTGCTCTGGAGTCCAGCTTTGGTAGCAGAAGGTTTTGAAACCAAAATACAGACACCTCTTTCACAGATATACATTTGCCGTATGTGGCACAGAGAGGCTGGATAGGTATGGCACAAAGATCTTAGTGACACTCATTTGGAACAACACAAGTAATTCCCACTGGCTTCATCCACTCACAAGCACTCGACTGTCACAGAAATGCAGGCTGATAAAATCTTCATGCTGTAAAGCCTTATTTCCCTCCGGGTGTATTGCACACAGACCTAGAGTAGGGTTACAGTGCTGGTGTATTGCTTGAACCAACCTAATTCTCTCCCGTGGATTTCCATCTTCCTCCTTTTTCACTAAGGCAAAACTAATGATTCTTAAGCTTGCCAATCCACACTCATTTGGAATAAGGTTTATTTATTCTGGCTTCACTTTTATGGTCTTCTTTTCATAGCTCCATAGTACTCCCAAAGAGAGGAGGTTTACAGTGCATATTAATGGAGATTTTAGAGGTTTTGCAGATTCAGAAAGGAGAATCGTATCCACATACAAAAGGCAAGCTGAGCTGCTGGGTGCTAGAGGGGACATCTCTTTTGTGTGCTTGCCAGAGAATGCAACTGAGACAAAAAATACCGAAATTCCCAGAGATTTATCAAAGCAATCTGTCTTAGCTAGCTGAAGTCTGCTGGTCACTTTTCAAGCCAGTGAAATAAAAAAAAATTCTTGTTGCATCCCTTCATTGATTATACATTAATATGTATACATCTTCCCCTGGCAAGTCCCCCTCTATTTTAAGAAACTTATGCCAAAAATGTATTTGTATAACTCTCACCCCATTCCTTTCCCAGTAAAATGTTAACCCTTAAAGGAACTCCTTTTTTGATTTGTTGCATCAATTTCCTCTGTGATTAGCAAAAGAATTAACTTGAATATCTGTTGGAGGCCAGGAACAAAAGCCTACAGAGGAGTTAAAAGGATAATGTGATCTTGATAAAACATTGTAATCAGAGGTAAGAGAGAGGAAAGATAAATTACAATAGGGTGAAGGAGATATGCAGGAGAATAACTGGACAATTTGATGAAAACCTTTAAAGATTGCACACAAATACCACGAACATGGTGAATAACCCAGGAAAACGTAGAAATTCTGTACACAATCCAAGCTGTGACTGTGGGATGTCATGGGGTGAACAGCTGGATAGAAGTATGGGTATAGAAGGAAATCAAAAAGGCAAAGGTGGTATATTGTATCTAAGAAAGAAAGAAGAAAAGGAGGAAAGAAGCAAAATAGGACAGAAAGTAAGTTGCTCAAAAGGTTGCCAAGAGATGGAAGGCTGATTTTCTGAATGAGCTTAAATAGGTAGATGACCAAGTACAATGCTTTGAGGTGGACCTCCTGCTCAGAAGTATAAGGCAGGGAGACTAAGTAGCTGACAGAAGCATCCCAAAATCTGAGGGTAATGGTGGGCTTTACCTCCCCAGATAAGCAGTACCCTAGGGCTTATAATGCCAATGAAGTTTTGGGGAAATGTTAGGTGATTTATACTTATTTCAGAAGGCAGAAGAACCTACTGTGGAACAACTATTCCAGATCTGCTTCTAACTTCATCTAAAGCTTTGAAGTAATGGGGTGAAAGTATCCGGAAACAGTAGAGCTCGCTTTTTTTTTTTTTTTTTTTTTAAGAAAGGGAGGAAAACAAGAATGACAGAGTAAGATTTAATTTCAGCTTCCTATGCAGAACCTGTTGCTTAAGCTAGTGTTGATAAATAGCCTTGAAATGTTAACCCATTGGCCATTTCCCCCCCTCCTATGTAGCTGTTTTTTGAAACTGGAACAGGAATCAAGTTTCAGACACACACGCTTCCTCCTATTGTAGCTGCACTCTGGTCAGAAGACAGAAATTTTCACCCATTTAAAAGCTACCAGCACTGCAACGTTCACTCCAAAAGCATGACCTAACAGTTGTACGGTGGCCTTTCTGCTGGGGTCACAACTCACATATGCTGTTAGCAGATCCCAGTGCTAGTTTTTGAGTTGGCAATGTCATTTCCCCTAAAGTCATCGCTGCTGCGCTCTATCCAGGCTCAGTGGTCACCCTGACCTGGAGTTCACTTCTCTAACAACTCCCCCTGCTGCCATTCATTCTCTGTTTCTTCTCCCTTTGGCAGGTTCAAGTGCTTTTTCTATCCTCTCAAAACCTTTTAGCCGCCTATCCTCAGAGGTGCGGTGGGATTCATTGCAAGTTCATCATCTATGAGGACTTGGTTCTTGTGCTGACAGTTTTACACAGCCGCAAAGTTTAAGCTGCTATGAGAATCTGCTGACTAGTTCCCATCCCAAAGTTTTCCTCCCAGGACTCAGAAAACTTGGTGTTCAAAGACAGATAAGAAAAGGGCATCTCTCCCCCATCCCAAACTGGATCAGAAGTAAACCTAAGGGATTTAGGTGTGCCAGGACTGTCTCCATTTCTGCAGGAGAAAGAGCCAGCGTCCGAAGCACTGACCTAAATCGTAACTTCCATAGAGCACTGGGTACCACAGGGAAATATAGTGTAACAGTTCCTAAAACCATCCAATTGCTGTAAGGAACAGAGCCCAAGGGACACACTGTAGAGAATAATAAAAAATGAATGGACTAAAGAGGGAAAACAAACAGTAAAATCAAGCAGGCAAAACACAATCTCAGTCCACCAGCTTGCCCAGCTTTTGTTTGCTGTTTCGTGGAAACCTCCTCTAGAACAGAAAGCTACCAAAAATACCACCACCCCTTCCCAAAACCTTCAAATCCCAACCCAAAAATGTGTGTCCAAAGAAGTAGATATACCCCTATCAAAAGCTGTGAAAAGAGAGAACAGCCCACTTCTGCTTTAAAAAAAAAAAACAACTTGCATTTTGCCTGCACAAAAGAGATGTATTTTTAAACAATCCAGAAAAAAATCCCCAAAGTGTTCTGGTGTCTTTCTGGCAAGTGTGGTCACTTCTCAGTCTGGGGGCCCTTTTACAGGTCAAAACAAATCTCATCAGAAATAGCATAAACAATGTAAGGAGAGAAAATCTGGAAACCCTTGTTTTCTGCAGCAGTAAGACAGAGCACACCATGCCCAGTTCTTTTCTACCCTGCAGTGCACTCCGTCATTTCCAGGAACTTCATGCGGGTCAGACATGGCCCAGATGAAAATTCCCCACACAATTATGCTAGCGGCAGCAATTTACAACCACTTCCATTACATATAACTCACAAAATGAAAAGGAAGGTAATGAAGGATTGAGCTGACAATTTCAAGTTTAATCTTCAAGCAATTTGGCAGTCATATGGAAGGTGTTATGAACTTGAAATCACTCTTATTTGTTCTTGATGTCTTTGTTTCATTCTTTACAATGTTTAACATTAAAATCTGTTATAGTTTTGGAGCAAGAAGATGCCATCACACCTAATTTAAGGCCCACGAGTTCCAACAAATAGCAGGTATTACAATAAGGCAAACACAGATTAATCCTACTGCACATTAAAAAAATGAAAAATAGCTGATATGTGGTTTTTCTCCCCATGCATTGCCAAGTTAGTAAAAGAACAATTCACCCAGAAACATGCAGCAGCTAAAAAAACAGCTGTAGTAGAAATGACTCTTTTGTGAACAAAGCCACATAACCCCCAAAAAACTTCCCCAAATCTTTTCTGGGTACTCCTCAGCTGGCTTCAGTTCATCATTTATGTATTTAAATTTAAAAAAAAAAATTAAAAATTAACAAGTCAAACTGAGAGAGAGACTGAGGAAAAGAAATGTGACAAGTGAGAGGGAGATTGAGGAAGAGGAATGTGACAGCCAATAAATAGGCTTATGGGCTCTAAAAAGTTCTCATCAGTAACTGTCTGAGAGTACCGAGCTAAAAATTATCACTCTAGAAAGTACTAAGAACATTATGGGAACGCAGCTAATAAACTGATGAGACCAAGATTGAAAGCAGTTGCAGAGGATGCACATTAAACCTGGCTCAAGATACAAAGGATCCCTACCCTGGTGCCAAAACCACATGAATCTAATGACACGCTCAGTTTATGTGAGGACATACGACCCAAGAATGCCTCCTAGCAAGGAACCTCTGCCAAGTTGTTCTCCATTCACGCCGGTGACAGAAATTGTTACTAGTATCAAAATTGCACTTGCAGAAACTTCTTGCACTTAAATTTACTTAAACTCGAGGCTTTCTGTAGATGAATACAGGAACTATTTACTTACAATAGTTGTAGAATTTATTCACTATCTATAGACATGTAAAAGCAAGTAAAATACCCTTAAAAGCTAAGTATTCCAGGAAACTTTGGTTTCTTTGGTGGGCTCATAATGAGGATGGACACTGACAACAGTTATATAGGTAACTTTGCAAAGCTGAAAACTACGTAACAAATTATCCACCATCACACCTCCTTTAGCCAGCAAAAATGAAGTGACAGACTGTAACAGGATGAACTGCCAAGATGACCAACATTTTTCCCTCAATGTGTCTCTGCTCAAGTATATTATTTATCTGTGTAATCAACAAATTTCATATTGTAATAACAATTCAACAATGATAAGAACTTACAATATTAGCCCCAGTAAAATCAGCTCCCAGTAAAAAGGAGAGAGAAATGTTCGTCGCGTAAGCAATTTCTAACTCCTCACCATGAACTTAGGTTGAAACAATCAGAGCTGACAATGACTTTTATGTACCTGGGGCAAAGCAACAGCTCCCTTGCCTGCAGGAAATCTGCTAGAGGCCAAGATCTCCTCTGGCACAGGAGCAAGACAGATCTCAAGAATCGGTGTCCGCAGCTTACGCTGAGATCTGCCAGCGCAGTGGAGCAAGTTTCCAGCGGCTGCACACTGCCATCGAAGAATCTCAGGGGACAGAGCAAGTTACTGTTGTAATTCACATCTGAAATGTGTCTCATTGCCTAAAAACATGTCAGGATATTACACCACTGGATATCCCCTTCATCCTCAGGGAGGACTGGTTGCCACAGACTCTGGGGAAGGAGGTTTAGATCTGCACTACTGAAGCTTAGCTTAGAATCACCAGAATCACCTCCTGGGCTTTAACTAGCTCAGAAAGCAAGTAGCAAGGAAAAAACCACCACCACCCCACCAAAACACATTGAAATGAGCAAGAGGGAAGTTAGGACTTGGAATGACAACTGGGTCGCTGCAAGGTAGCTCCAATGGATCTTGTCCTCTTCCTATTTCACACACCTCTCAGTTTTCCATTTCTCATTAAGGAACACCTCAAGCTGCTTGTGTTGTCACTGAAAAGCAATTTACAGCTGGGCATATTTAGATAACACCACTTGGATTTCAGTTCACTTCCACAGAGCCCTGAACTACAGCGGCTCGGCAACTGTACACAACCAGATAAGCCATCCCATCAATGTGAGTGGGAACTTCTCTAGAGCAGGAAAGACGGCTGAAGGCAAGAACAGTTATCTCAGGTCATGCCATTCAAAACTCTCACTCAGGGCCCTCAAATGGCATCCTTGTTGTACAGTAACTTTAAAACTGGCTCTGCCTCTCTGACTGACTGAGGCCGATGTCATCTATGATGCACCAAGCCGAACCCAGCCTAACCGTCAGCAATAGGACAATGTGTCTGCTCAGAATAAATAGTTCTTCAGCAGTGAACCAGCTGCGTGGCTAGCTTGGCCTAGGCTGGGTTTCCCCTCCCAAAAATATGTTACGATTAAAGCCTTGTAAAATTTCCTTTTTTTGGCTTCTTTCTAGCCATTGATCTTATCTTTGTGCCTCTCTCCACTCAAGCAGCCACTACTTAGGTAATGCAACAATCTTAAAACAGAGATCTGTGGGTTTCAGGCTTTCTTATAGGTTAAAACTCACCCTGAGTCAGTTTGGTCCCATCCAGGGATAAAACAGATTAAGGCAGAGAACTTGCTAATATCTAAGCAGGGGATGAAAGGACAGATTCTACCATTAGAAATCATAACTTATTCTTTCAAAGTGGAGCAGATAGCACAGTTTCAGGCAAGTACCATCCTCGCTTTGCTTTCTGTTTTGACTAATTACTGAAAAGATTTTGCATATATAAATATGCATTCTTAATGTACCTCTCTCAGGATCACTGACCATTATCTGAAATGCGGCAGAAAGGCACAGTTTTCACAGGTGTGTTTCTAAAACGGGAAAGGAACAGAAGAGATGTAATTAACAAACTAACCAATAAGCTAAAAGAACAGTTAAAAGCATATTCAGTAATGGCATTGTGCCCTTTTGTGTGGTCCTCAGAGCAGTTTAAAACTGAAGAAAGTTTTAGGACATCTGCAGATGGGGAGCTCTGCAAGAACACAAGCAGCACAAGGCAGAGCAGACTGGGAATTAAACCAAACAGTACCAGCTGCACATGTCCTCACTGGAGTATTTATCAAGTAAAGACACTTCTCGTTACACAACAACTAAATGTGTTTGCAAGTACAGTGCTCCCTCCACTTGTGCTCAGACAAAGGAGCCTTCAGATGCAGCCGCAGTTCCCGCAATGCGTTTGTAAGGCCTCTCCAGAGCGTGGTTGTTTGTACTTCACTACTCACGTAAACCAGCACGGTCACTTTAGTCCTTCAGTGAAAGCAAAGCTCACTCCATAAACCAAATGTCCATCCTGCAATAGTTTTGAATTAAAATAAAAAACAAATCGTCACCAAAGAATGTTAAGAGGCAAATACAAAAATCCTCAAAAACTGAAACAATTACATGAAAGATCACTAGGATAGTAATTTCATTTTGTAAATACAGAGGGTGGCAGGGGTTTTTTCAAAGAAAAATGGTTTTGAGAATCCAGACAGCAGCACCTGTCTGAACTCAGGATAATTCCTAGTCTCATTGCTGCCATCACAGCTGTACCAGTCCTGTGTTACCCCTGAGTTTTAGAGAAGACCAGCACTGAAACTGTCAAAGAAACTGTCTGTTTTAGTCGACAGCTGCTGGGATCCCAAAGAACATTTCTCATTTAAAGAGTTCATATACACATTTTTCAGTGTTTCCAATGGAAAACCTGCAAAATTTCTGTTACTTGTTTTGACTTCTTATTTATTTCTTTCTCAAGCCAGTTAGACATTACAGCTAATTTTGTCTTTCCATGTACAGTAATAACAGTAGAACAGTACCTCACCTGCTTATCACCATCTGCTGTGAAAGGGTTAATGGATCACAGCTTCAGGATTCAGTGTGTCTAGGAAGAGTTAATATATCCAGTAATAGCTGCTGTCTTTGGCTAGCTGCCTATCTTTCCCTGCCCATTAGATCTCTGAACGTCCTTTGCATTGCTGAGCAGGTGAACTGGGATACCCAGATCTGTTTTCCGGTCCATGCTGTTGAGCAATCCTGGACCAGAAGTTCCCTCAAGCGACAAACGCAGAGGAAAGTCTGAATAAGCAGACTTTTGAACAGACCGTTCCTTCTAGGGACCAGGAAGAAATCTCTGGTCTGACGTTTCAGCACAAGAGTGCTGCCTACCCAACAGCCGTGAGGAGCCCATATTGAGTGGGATTGGACCAGAAACAGGATTTCATAATTACAACGTCAGCAAGCAAGAAACTCAACAGTATTGAGCTATAGCAGCAATTCCTACATTAAATAAAGAAGTACACATGCACCATTGCTAAGTAGAAGCAGAATATTGACCCTTCCAATCCCAAGCACTACAGAGGGTAAGCAGTAGTCATCTCGGCCACCACACAAATAGAACAGGGGGCTCTATCTGCTTTCCCACTCTATGCCTCTCCAGAGTGCACAACAATTATTTGTTTGAGCACTCACACACCCATCCCTTTTTGCAACCAAAACCATAGGTGGCTTTAAAGAAAAGTGAGAGAGGGAAATCCCACCCTTCTCCTCTCTTCATTTCCAGCCAGAATCTTCAAGAACTTTTGCTAGCTTCACTAAACCAGCCTTGCTGCTTTGAAATCCACATAGAAAACTAGAGGAAAAATAATCTCTCTTCCATTCCCCTTCTTCTTCCTCACACTCGCCTATCCACACAGATGTCACTCCATAGCCCCCCCCAACATATGACATGAGAAAGAGAAGGGATCCTACGATCTCTTATTTCATTGTGCTTTGAGAGAATACGGTATCGGAAAAGCTTAGGTCTAACCTGGACCACAAGGACAGGAAACCCACACGAATGGCAGCTAAACCAGGGAGCTGTTTTCTTACATAGTGATGTTATCTGTTATCAGTTTGTGGCAGAGTGAGAGACCAGATCAAATCCAAGGCGGGGGCGGGAGGGAGAGGGGGCGGGGGGAAAGCTCCAGAAGAGTAGAGCTGATGGTCTGGTGGGACTGGCTGAAGGTTTAGGTAATTTAAAAGCTGCAGATTGAAGACATAATATGGCAAGGAATCATAAAAAAGCTCTCTAATTCAATCTGTAATTAATTGTTTTAAAATTATTTGTGGGCTAGACCAGACCGTGACTAAACTGTTTAAGCAGGGTCTTAATTCGCATAGGAGAAGCTGACAATGTCAAACCAATGATTTTGTACAGCTAAGACTGTAGAGAACTGTAAAATTGTAGTATATTGTAAGGGAAAAGCCAGGTTTCACAAGCCTAGGAGAGATGAGTAGGAAGAGCAACTTTCAGACATATAAAGGTTCTAGGCTGCTAGATCTAAACATTTGGAGAACTTACCTTAGTCAGACAAGCAATCCAGGCAAGCAAGCCGTTTGCTGCAATGGATGTGGGGAAAGCATGCTGCATTTCCAGCAACACCCACATCCACCCTCGATTAAGGATCTCCACGTAACAGAAACTTCTTTAGGGCAGTGCATAGAGTGGGACATCAGTTGGGAAAATATTCAGAAGCTTGGCAAGTTTTCTTGCAAGTGAAAACCAGAACAAAAGTTGAAAGAGATGAAGAGCAGAAGGCCCCAATTACATTAGGAGAGTAAAAACTTCAATCTCCCTTTTCTTGTCCCCTTTCTTCAGTTCCCTCATTGCTCTCCTTTTGGACACCTGTCTTAGCCACCCGGCATCAGCTGAGATAATGCCAAAATAAGCCTGGAATGCACATGGAAGATCATCTATTTCACTTGCTTTCGGTAGGGAATATACACACAATGTTTTCAGCACAGTGTGGTCTCTGAAAGGCTGAACTATTCCAGCATATTCACTGAAGGCTGGAGTCATTAATGTAATCAGTGGCATTAACTACCAAAAAGCCAGGTGCTGCTCGTATTTATTGACCAATTTCTTCTGCACAGCATTGCAAGGGTTCTTAAGTGGTTGCTTTTCAATACACTGTTGACAATATTGAGGTTTTCAGTGAATTAAAGAAAAGGAATTAAATCCTTGGAGGAACTTATAATTTAAGTAGTTGGCTAGGTGACCTAAATGAATTGAGTTGTGGGCCAGTTAATGCATTCAACACTCTCCTTTTAGCACAGAAGGTGGCACTTGTTTTGTGCCTATTGGGCAACAAAGCCATGCAAAGAATGAGGCTGACAGATTAGAGTGTGCACAGCTTGGCATCATGCATATTGATCAGATAACACCATTACTTTACAGGCATCATGCGGTAGCCCAGGTAACAGTGCCAGGGCCGCAGTGATGTAAGGGAGTTTGCAAACAGAATAAGGTACCCTAAATACGCCACAGAGATAAACGACCAGGCAATTTTTAAAACCTATGTATAAATTAGATTATCTAGGAAGTTAAAAAAAAAAAGGCAGAGGTATAACTTTTCGACATTTTCCCCTTCTCCTTTCCACTCCAATCCCCCAACCCATGATCATCCATACCTGTCATTCACTCACTCCTGCCAAGTCCAGGAAGATAAAAGCGTGATAAAATAGTAGGCCTGCTAACACGCTTTGCTTTATGTTAGCATGGTTACTTTGCTTCTCTGTATTCGACAAGTCAATTTGTGTCCCGTTTTGTTTCTACTGAGCAAGCAGAGTCGTTCTGTACTCATTTTCATGTGACTTTTCAGAGGGTGGAACTAATCACTTCTACCTTTATCAGCTTGGCAACCACATCAGTATATGTTGCATTACTACACTACAATGCAACATGATTGTTAGCTATATTTCCTTTAAATAAGCCTACACGTATGATGACTCCCGCATAAGCAGCCTGACAGCAGTAAAGTAATTCATAGATGCTCCTCCCCCACCGCTTTACTTCCACACCTGCAGACTTTGCCTCAAACCCTCTACAAGTTCGTAGTTTAGAGTGGAATTTGAATAGCATGCTGACCCATTGTTATCCAAAATACACACAACTTAAAAGCTGCACTGAAAAAGACAATCAAATTGAGACTTCCTGTTTCCCTTCTGTTCCCTCGCAATGGAGGATCCTAAAAAATTGTTTCTTCTCCCTCTGTGTGACCTACCGTGCCTTCCTCTGTTCATTTTCATGCAGTTCGCGTACTCAGAAGGCTCAGATCCCCAGAGAGAGGGAAGCTCCAGCTACATTTCTCTCAGCATTACCCCATTTCAACATATGCAATAGCAAACATCAGACTGGCGCTGCTGCTCCTCCCCTTACAGGGCTGACCTCCCAAGTACAGCATTCTGGATTTAGTGATATACTTTTAGTGATACACATACTGGTGGCCACATGTAGCCTTCAGTAAAACAGGAAAGCAGAAGCTTGCTTTCTTTCTGAGTGCTCAGAGAAAGTATGGTAAAAGAATGACTGTTTGCTGGAAATCCACCTTCATATAGTGGATTTCTAACATACCAGCAATGGGTGAAAAGACCCAGAACGCCTTGCAGGTACTAGCATGCTCTAAAAAGAGAAAAAAGGTTCCTCAATCAGACACCTTGTTTTTCTGCTGGGCTGTCAGTATCCCTCGGTACCACCCCTTCCTTAATTTTCTCCTTTTCAGAGAATAAATCCTTGGTAAACAAATAAATGAGCATCTCTGTAGAATCTGCTGGTCTCCCAGATCTAGGCTTAAAGAAAACACAAGTGATATGGAGTTCTACATTATACAGTATCAAATACTCCTTTAGTCTGACTAAAGCTGTGATTTTGTTCTTAGACCATATGACTGGTAGAGTCATAACTGTACCAGTGTTGAAAAGATGAGGGCTGTGCAATTTTCATCCTGTGATGAGACAACGGTTGTTCCATAAAAATGAAAGTGCCAACACTGTGATGGATCTGCAGCTGAGAACATACCCTGTGTACCATTTTAGCTCTGGTTCTCTGTGCATATCTTAGGAAATATTCAATATCCCCCTCACCTGTTCCCCTCCCCCTCTCACTTTCTGCAGTTTTTGATTAAGTATGTGCTCTACACTTGCAATCTGATATCTAAATCCCATCCCTCAGTGCAGCTACACTACTATTACATTAAAACTATGTTGCCCAGCTACACACTGCTCCCTCTTCTATCAGAAAGATGTCACGGTTGCATTAAAACCTCTCCCTACAAAGCCACATCAGTTCTTTAGGGCCAGCTACTGCTGCATCTTTCATCCAGCCAGGGAACTATCAGCCCCTCAACACTGTTAGGCAAGTAGCAGCTGGCTACATCAAGGCTCTTGAAAGGTCACTGTAAAGATTAGTGATCAGTCAGAACTATCCTGTTAGCTACAGCAACAGAAAAGAGTTGTGTTTGACCTTTATGCAACAGGAAGAAATTATACTGCAGTGGCATGTTATCAAGGTAGCTTGCTCTTCACAGCACCCATTACACTTCTAGTTTATTTACAGGAAAACAGAGAACAAAGATCCACATTGTCAGATTCTGAATCATCAACATATCCTTGGTACTGTCAGTCTCCACAGAAGCGAACCAAGAAAGGAAAGATTAAGTAACCTCCACAAGGTCACTAACATCCAGCAAAGAGTGAACCCAGAGATAAGAATCCAAGATCTTTAAAAGTTATCTCCCCGACAGGGGCAGAGAGAGAAAAAGCTGTTGATTAAATGTGACCTTAGCCAAACAAGGTATCAGCCCCAAATCCTTGTGCAAAATGGAAACCTAAACTTTACCAAATACATCTGGACCACTACATAACATAATCAGGAAACGGAGTTTCTTCTGATATACAAGATGCATTTAACAGTTTCACTCTGCAGCTGTTAACGTCACTTTTCTGGTAGAAGCATTAACAATACCTCTCCCATCCCAGCCATATTCATTATTTTTCCACTACTGTGACTGTTTCAGTTCTTGAAAACTTATTCACCTCTTTCTCAGAGCTAGTGGCATTTTTTCATTGCTACCCAACAATCGAAGTGCAATATTTATCATGACGTTTTGCCTATGTCTCTGATATAAGCCCTGAGCATATGAAAGCAGTGCATATGCCACTCTGGCTCATACTGACGACCCATTTTGTTTTCAAAACACATCTCCTACTTCATCTGTAAAAACTTCCATTTTTGTTCACAGTATCACATAACCCAGCTGCTACTTTGTCTCAGAAATGGGAGGTTTTTTGACATTTTCTTTCCGGTGCACTGTTTCCACTCCTTCAGTCATACAAGCGAATCAACCACTCTGTCAAAATACTTTGCCTCCTGCTGCTCTCTGAACACCTCTATTAATGTAACACAATTGGGGTTGGATCTACAAGAACATAATAATAAAAAACACATTCCCATTAGTTACATCTGCAAGAAATGTCCATAAACTAATTTTGCCACATAACACAACCAAAACACCTACACACAAATGCAAAATGTGCTCAGTGCCCCAAGGGCCTCTCCTCCCATGCTCCCTTTTCCAGTGCTCA
>NW_008825409.1:2240838-2256965 GCF_000699105.1 Pygoscelis adeliae | reverse complement strand
CCCCCCCAGAACTGCATCTGGACAGACAGAAGTAACTCCAATGCCTACTGATGAGCTCACAGCCCGCTTATTGCTCCCACAGCAGTGCTCTACCAGAATCAAGCATCAATGAATATTAGGGACCCAGGAACTGGGTCTCGCTACCGCCTCCTGTTACCCCCATTTTTTACTGCCTCCTCCCTCCTCGCCCCTGTTAGCAGGGGACATTGGTTTCATTCTCCTTTAGGATACGCAAGCTTTGAACCAATACCTCATCTCTTCCACAGGCTGTGTAACCCAGCCTTTGTGTGACTGCCCTGCTCGAATGTGCCCCAGTCGCCACTTTCTAGTCAGGGCCTGCAGGGACTTAATGGCCCTGGGCAACCCGGCTGGGGACTCCCACCGACCCCTCACCATGGGCCCAGGGGCTCCAGCTCAGGTCAGGTAAGGTCAGGGCACACTGTCTATCCCTGCCCTATGTCAGACCCTCACTGCGGGCGGCTTGTCTCCACCCTGGCCTCAGGTCCTTTCTCTTCAACAGACCTTGGACACACACTGCTGCAGGGTCCAAGTCCAGCCCTGCCTCCAGCCCCGTCTGTGGCTGCTCCCAGCTGGACCCCGGCCAGACCCTGGACCTGGTTCAGCCCCAGCCATGTCAGGGCTGTCATTGGAGCCTGTCACCTGCCCCCAGCTCTGTCTGCCGGGCTCAGACCCCAGGTGACGGCACCCCATCAGCAAGGGCACAGCCTGTGACAGAGTCACCCCGGCTCCCAGCTCAGGCCACCTCATAGTGCAGCCCTGCTGGCAAGAAAGGGAGGGTGTGGGGGAAACAGCAGAGGCAGAGATCGTAAGGATGAAGACAGTTTGACAAAACAGCATCCCAGCCTCCAGCGGGTTCTCTCTCCGAGGGCTAGCACACTTGACAGCTCCTTTGAGCCAAGCATCTGTTAGCTCCTGCCTAGTCCAAGAAAACTTGCAAGCCCAAATCCAGCTATAACTCAGAGGCTAATGAATTCTCTAGCACTTGCTGCTGCCAAAACTCAGGGCTGCCAGCCCTCTGCAGTGTTATTTTTTTCCTCTAACGCTAGATCACCATGGAATGGATTGTGCTACTTACATTAACCACAAGACTGCTCATGCTGTAAATTAAAGATCCCTTTCTGTAGCTTTGCATCTTCTGCTCTTTGTGTCACAAATCCCTCCAGCTGTGTTGTTGATATACCAAGCACTTGGCAAATAATTTGCCTAGAAACATATTTCTACAGCTACAGCTGTGTCCATAGCTAACTAGCTGTCAGAGCTTGTGTCTGTAATCCTTCTATGCTCTTTTGAAGCTAGCACAGGATTGTCAGATGGCTAACTTTCTCTTCTGCTCAGCTCTACAAGCAAACAGCAAGGCATTTTTAAAAACTTGTATCCTTGCACGCTTTTATTCCAGCTCTCTGGCAACTACCCGGTCTATAAGGCCTGGCATCTAGAGTAACAACCCTTAGATACCTAGCCATTGGCATAAGATACATAGATGAGGTGTCTTGTACTCTTGCCTTGTCCTTGCACAACACATCAGACTCACAGTCCCAGTGGCTGCCCCCTTTCCATTCTCAGTTCTGAAATCAGGGCTATGACAAATCCTTCTCTCTCAAGCAGTAAAATGACTTCCCTATAATAGGCAACAAAACTGAGGGTTGATTACTTTCTCTCTCACACTGAAGCTTTCTCTCTTCTGGTGCTGCATCTTTGTTGCAGCATCTCTTTTTTATTTTGTTTTTGGATTGCAGTCAGTACTTCTAATACCATAAAAAGATGAATAAAATCAGTCATAACAGCCCTGCTAGCCAGAGCAGCAGCAGGAACACTGTACTTGACCTTTATTTCAATAGGAAACCAGTTTGGTTGCAAAAATATTTTATTTTTTCCCCAGAACACTGCAACACAACCCTGAGCAAAACTAAATAACTTTTTCTGTAATTTCAACTGTTCTATTAAACAAAAAGTAGTATACAATCTTTCTAACTGCTCACCAGTGAGAGCACCAGCCACAGAAACCACACAGTGTCTCTCATCTTTGTACAGAACATCCTCCTGTCAGTGGGCAATCTAATTCAAGATATGTAAAAGGTGTGCTGACAGCCCCACCACACACCCTTGAGTTAATCTCCTCCAGAGACTCACGGTTGGAGCAGGCTAAGTATTCACAAGCACAATCATAGGAGAACATTTTCCCATAAAGATAACCTGCCTATCAAATCATGCCAAGGAAATGTCCTAGAGACAATCTGCCCTCTGACCATTGCCAGCTAAACCTAGCTCATGTTTTATTTCTGGTCACATGGCATCACGACAACAGGTACGGTACGAATATGGAAAAGGTGTCCTGAGATCTCCATCATCCAGAATGGTTTTCATGACATGAAAATGACAGTGCTCGTCAGCACCTCCTCCCCACCTGCACCACCTCTCTCTCTGTCACCTAAAAGCCAGTCAGAATATAACCCAAAGAAATGACAACCAAACCTCTAAGGATGTGGTCTTCACAGTGGCCTTGACAAAAAAGTATGAGCCATGGAGAGAAAAGAAACTATTAAATAGCTGAGAGATGACACCTTTCCTCATTAGTCCAGCAGACAGCTTACCAATGGGTATTACCTTCCGTTTCAGTACGAATCACGAGAGCAAGGAATGGAGAAACACAGGAGAAAGGGACACCCGGGGACCTACTGTCACCATGGTAATGCAGGCGCACGACTCACCTTCTCAGCAGCCTTGGTTCTCCTTGTCTCAACAGCAGCCAGCAAGACTGCTTTTTTACGGATTGTAATTCAATCACTGCACAGAAGCAAGAGAAACCCCTCCCTTGCTCTTCAGCTGATGTTATGCTCTGAACGGCTTTTACACTGCATGAAGTACATAGAAATTAGCCACCAGGGCAGAGGTATGCAGGCACCCGTGCCCCTCTACCTTAAGCACTCCCCTGAGAACCCCTGGCAGACATCAAACCTGTCTCAAGTACTTGCCTAGAGAAGCAAGGCCTGTGGAACATAAGTAGTCTGTGAGATACTAAGAGGTGGTCTGCAACATGACAACAAGGGAAAACATATAGCTACACCATGTAAAGAAAACTACAGCATGCACCATAATAAAAAGCACTGAAAGAGTGGCTGGTTTTTCACTGGCAAGGCTTGGCACCTCAGGACCAAGAAGAACCAAGGGAAGTGGGTCCACCTGCCACAGGGATGACCTGCCACTACACCAGTGCACCCTGGCTCCTGCCATGACATCGCACTAATGGCATCGCAGGAGCGCCTGGCCAGCGCCCTACCGGCAGCCCTGCCTCCGCACCCAACATTACCTGGGAGAAGACAAACTCTATGGACATCCCGCAGGCTCATCTGCAACATCTCCCACCAATAAACAGTTCTTTTGTTGATTGTCAAGGGTTGCGTGGGCCCTTCTTTCCCATCCCCCCACCCCCCACCCCTCGTGAAGAGGTGCCATCTCTTCTGCACCGAGCCCCGAGGGAGAGGGGAGGAGAGGGCCTGGCTTCCATCGAGCTGCTGCCTTCCCCAGGTGGCAAGGGACATCCCCACCAGCTGTCCTGCCTTCCCCAGATGGGAAGGGACACCCACAACCTTGCGAAAGGTGGCCTGTCCCACTACCACCCAAGGCCCTTACTTCAGACCATCACCAGCATCAGCCCCACCACTGACCTGAGGCACGCCACCACTAGCAGCTGCCCTGCGGGTGGGATTTGTCCTGCTGAGCACAAGGCAGTGGTCCTCCCACTGTGGAGTCCCCTTCTCCTGTCCACGTCTCACCCACCTGGACACCATGGGAGGCTGTGTCATGGGCCTTGCTAAAGTCAGAGTAAATGGCAGTCACTGCTCTCCCCTTGTCCCACTACGACAGTCACCTCCTCAAAGCAAGGCTCACGTTGGGCCCAGCACAACTCATCCTTGGTGAAGCTGTGCTGGGTGTTCCCTGATATGGAGTGATTCCTTGTCCTTCGTATGCCTCCAAATGGTCTTCTGGCACATGTGGTCCCTAGCCTTCCCAGAGAATGAAGGGAAACTGATCAGCCGTTTTTTTCTGGGATCCTTTTATTTGCCTGTCTTGAAGATGGGCCCAATGCCTGCCTTTTTCTAGTGCTTAGGAACCTTCCTTGATTGTCATGACCTTTAAGGTGACAGACAGCAGCCCTCACAGCGACTTCCACCAACTCCGTCAGCACCCTTGAATGCAGCCCCCTTTCATCACGTGGACTCGAGCATGCCTGTTCGGCTTACCCACTCCCGTTTGGCTTACCCACTCCCTGACTGTATCTTCTATAGGCAATGCTTCATACCACAGACTCTGCTAGTGGGCTTGGGAACCGGGAGGCTTGAGGACACACCTTACTCCTGGGAACTGAGGGAAAGCATTTTTCCACAGTTTATAGGTCTGGTTTCTTCCTCCTGATGACTCTCACCACCTTATATGTGCTGCTGGCATTTTGCCTCCCTTCTGACTTGGACAAATACATTTCCTTTCAAAGGAATTTCATCTCCTGGATTACAGCAGGTAACTCTTTGCTTCCCTTCAACTCCTTCAAAACTGCTGTAATGTCACAACAGCTGCATCTTATTTTCTCCCACTTCAGGATATTTGCAGAATTTTTTTTACCAACAGTACACCTACCCATACACACAGCAACCTTACCAGCTCGTGATTAAATTCTGATGACTCTTCCATTATAAAAATGTAGTTTTTTAAAAGAACAATACAGGGATTTCATTCAAAGTCCTCCATTATTTCTGACCAGACTGCAAACAGAGCAAGATATGTCCTACAGAACTGCTATCTTAAATAACTATTTCTAAATTGAACTTCCAGACATTGAAATTATTTCCCTCACTCAATACCATGTAGAAAATCATCCTTTTTATCTCCCACATGCACTTCACTATCACTATTTTTGGTGTTCAGGGCAAGAAATGCCTTGTGTCAAGAAAAAACAGAGCTTGATTTCCTCTTAGCTTGCATCCTTACTCTCTTTGGTATGATACAACCCATGGTCTCATCTCTACTATCTGCTTCCTGAGTATTAATCAAAAAATTTTCAAAGCTGGACTGCTTTTTCTAGCTGTGCTCCTCTCACTTCAAAAGAAGACAGGCATCACACGTGCAACATTTTTTCAGCTCCACACTTATATACATATAAATAGCAGAACATGGACAGATCAAGCTGGGATTAACGAGGGGAACAATTTGCTTTTGGGCTCAGATAAGTCAGACTTTTAGTAAAATACTGGCAGGTTCTTGCAACTAGAAAAGTTTCAAGCTCCATGGCTCCATGTTGTTTTAGAAACAACATATTAATTCTGCAACAGTTGCTTCGTGACCCTTTTCCTTTCCAGAAACTGGGATATACTGCAAGATAGGTGTGGTCAAATTTTTATTCCTTAGTCACACACTCTGCAACAGTAGCCTTACTGGAATTGTTCAACAACAGTATTGTCTGAACATTTTGGGGGTCACTGCTCTCCCAAAGCTGGTTAAACAACTATATTAGTTCTGGGGACAAAATATTATTTGATATCAACGTTTCCCTCTGAATAACACATATTTCCAAACCACAATAATAACAGTAGACTTGTTTTTAAAAAAAAAAAAAAAAACCAAAAGCCTAAAATTGCTAAAACAAGCAGGCACACAAAGATTATTTTGGGCTTATGGTACAGCTTGGACAGCTTATAGTTTGCTTTCTAGAAGCTCCTGCTCTGATTTAACATGCACAGGAAAGGCTCTGTGCCCAATCACACACTTTCCAATTCTGATCAACCCATTTACCTTCCTCAGAACTTCAGGAAAACATTCTCATATTTGAGGAGAAGAAAACCACAACTTAGGACCCATTACTGAAGAGCACCAGGTATCTTCAGATTAGATCCAAGATCTGACTTCATCTCCACGGGGAAAGATTCCTGGCCAACAAAAGAAATAAAAAAAGAGGAACACCTCCTATAATACTGCAAGAATGTGTTCTGTCCTTCATATTTAACTCACCTAGCTTATGGAGGTTTTACACAAAGTTAACAATAGTGTTCCTTTAGAGAAATTATCTAAAAAGAAAAAGGGGCAGGTAAGGAAGATACATGGCCCAGCAACAGAAAATTAAGATTTTTTTTTTTTTTCTTCTGTCCTTGGAGACTGATTTTTGAGGAAACAATGTAAAATAGGACTGGTGAGGTTTTTTTGCCGCTTGTGTTGACGATAATGTTATACGTACACAGTGTTGCAGTGGAGACACTTGTGTGAAAGGAATGGCACAGAAACTTACTGCAACGCTGGCGACCACCACCAGTTCTACTTACAGAGGCTTGAGTCAGTAAATCAGGATTCTAAAATCCCTTGCTCAGCTGACACCCAGGGCTATAGATATGTGAGAACTCTGCAAGCCCTGGCAATATTTAGATGCATGAGAGTTATTTCTGCACATCCATAAAAGTACCAAAAAAGTTTCAAATAGACTGAGCATCTTGGACTATCATTCATGCCTCAAACAAATGAGAAATAACATATTCTTTTGCCTAAGTCCTTGAGTGCTCAGTCTTGTCACAAATCTCAGAGCTCACTGGATACTCCTCAAAAACGTCCGTGTCCCACCAGATTACAACTTTTTTGAGAGGGAGTTCACAGGAGAGGTAAGGCGTGAAACACTGCCATCGAACCAGAGCATCAGTTGTTAGAGCCCTAACCTAGGATATGGGATTCACAGGGTTCAACTCCTTCCTCGATTTTTTGCACAAGTAACTATTCCTCAGACAAAGCCTACATAATCATTTTTCATAAAACAGTATATTTAAAAATGGCAGCTTGAGCTCTGTGAAATTCAAGTGTGGAAGGAGTACTATTCAGCAGTTTCAGGAGAAAGACATGACAAAGCAATACAATCTAATTCAGGTTTTTGGAGTATGCAAAAGTAGAGTCTTTGTTACAGTATTAATCTGATTTAGTACAGCACCCATCAATATATTTCTGCTGTTCAGACTTTAAAGGAAAACATGAAAACCCCTATACAACCCAAAATAGTCAAGAGCACAAAAAATATCCTTTTTTCACTATACCAGCACAACTGTCCCCTCTCATAAATGTAGGGTATAATTTAAATGCTAGTTCCCTTGGAATGTTTTTATCTTCCATCCTCTAAAAAACAGATGAACTTCGACCATAATGAATTAAACTTTATATTATTAAATTTATATTCTAGGTATTTATATGAGGCAGCTTCAGTCATTTCCAGATGGCAGTCTTTAATCATTGGAACACTGAGATTCCCTCACTCCCCGCAGTGTCAATCCCTGCACAAAAAAGAGGAAAAGCAATTCATTTTAAGATACTTTAGTTTCACTTTGAGGTATGGAAAAAAGTTATTTGGAAGATAACAGCTACAGCAAAGGTGGCAATTTCTATTCCTAGCCTTCCATGTATCACATAAATCAGCTCATATCAGGCTTTTATTTCTGGGACTTTGGCCCAAGCAAAGTATGTATGTCAGTTTATTTCTCCCAGTTCTTCCATATGTCACATCTACAAACTTCTGTAAAGGAGACAGCTAGATACAGCTTAAGTAGCATTTTTTAAGTTGCTTTCATTTCAGTCACCCTTCTACTTCTACTTGGAATTCAAAACCTTTGCATTCAGACTGCCAATAAAATCCAGAAGTACTCACATCACTCAGCTCCAAAAAACCCCTGTTTTTAAATTGGTGATGTCCACATTTGAGGAGGAGGCTGTTCAGATTAAATAACATGGATCAATGTAATTTCTACAAATAGGTTTGGCTGCGGGTATTCATTCACTCTTTCTGTGGCAGTTCCTTCCAAGATCACTGATTACAATGGAGAAGGACCAGGTTAGTTTATCACACGGTCTCCAATTCATAGTTAATTCATAGTTAAGTACATCCTGTATAAAAAGTCTTATGTGATTCAACACCAGCTTTTGCTGTTGCCTCAGTTTCTTATTTCCTATGTTTTTCTATAACTATCACTGCCATGGAAAAAAAGCTGGTGAAGGGTCCAGAGAACAAGTCCTGTGAGGAGCAGCTGAGGCGACTGGGGTTGTTTAGTCAGGAGAAAAGGAGGCTGAGGGGAGACCTCATCACTCTCTACTACCTGAAAGGAGGTTGTAGCGAGGTGGGTGTTGGTCTCTTCTCCCAAGTAACAAGCGATAGGACGGGAGGAAATGGCCTCAAGTTGCACCAGGGGAGGTTTAGATTGAATATTAGGAATCATTTCTTCACCAAAAGGGTTGTCAAGCACTGGCACAGGCTGCCCAGGGAAGTGGTTGAGTCACCATCCCTGGAGGTATTTAAAAGACGTGTAGATGTGGCACTTAGGGACATGGTTTAGTGGTGGACTTGGCAGTGTTAGGTTTCTGGTTGGACTCGATGACATTAAAGGTCTTTTCCAACCTAAACGATTCTATGATTCTATGATTTTCTGACTCTTATTTGACTTTAAGTTTTTAATTCCTCCATGGGCTCACCTGTCCCACTCCAAATCATCTGACGCAGCATTTTCCCCAAGACTTTTGCAAATAATATCAATAAGTGGAACTAGGTATTTTTTTCTCCTCTACTTGCACTTTTACACCCTAATATCTTCCTTTCTCTCAACAAACCTAGCAGACTCCTTTTTTAGGTGTTTGGGAAGACCACTACAGCAACACGGGCAGAAGGGGGAGTTGGGGGGCAAGAGGAGGAGGGCTAGCAAAGAGGATGAACTCAGCTTCCTTAAATGGCCAGACAACCCTGCACTACCGAACAATCGCAATAGCTGCCCACTGGCAACAAATAAAATGGTGTCTACTTTTTGGATAGGCATTTTTCCAAGAACAGACTGAGAGAACCAAGTACCAACTCTTTCCTCCTGGAAAGCAATTCAGATTTCGGTACCAAAACAGAATAAAGAGACTTTCAAATTTTTCACACAAAACAATCAGTTCATACTGAAGGGGAGAACATAAAAAGGAACAAATAAATCTCCATATGAAAACTTTAGTCTCATCCTTAAAGAAAGGCCATGACTGAACTAATCTGAGCCACATAGTAAGTCTGTGTCCAAGTATCTCTTGCCTTCTCTGACCAATGTCTGCAAAAATCAAGCATTTGGAAGGTCTTCACTGATTTTTAGAAATCCCACATGAAGTTTTGTAATGTTTTTACTCCTTCAAGTTTGCTCTTTTACTCCATCTGCTCCAGAGATACAGATAGAATAACCTATTTTAAAGCTTTCTCTAGCATATGACTGTGTAAGAGCATCAAAAATCAGATTCGCCTGTATGTTAACAGGCAACAGAGGGACAGAATTTGTTTTAGGCCAGGAAAATGCCTCCTTTCTTCCCCACTCACCAAAAACCTGCAGACTCTGCAACACGACATCACTTTATCTAGTGTTATTTTTCAAGAGCCTAAGCTAAGAATTTCCTTATTGCAGGCTCTGTTTCAGACTAAGCACTCAGATTTATTCTGCCTCCCCCCATTTACCCTGCTAGTGGGATATAAACACTGCCTCCTACCCCAACAGCTGTAGTGGTGGCGTAAGATGTACAGGACAAAAGTTCTGAAGTGGCTCATGAGACATGGGAATTGGCAGTTCTCTCATATTTTGTCACACTCTACCACCAGGTGTTTATGATTTTTGTCTCGGGTCTTGAGAAGTTTGGTGGTTTTAAAGCCCAGCTTCTAGAGAGCAGGATCAAGTGGGAATGGTACCTTTCATTCAAAAATAAAACAGTGCTTTTTTATATCTTACATTTATGGAAAACTTGGCCATACCTGGAAGAGAAGGGGTAAAATTCCAAACAGTTTAATATTTCATGATTATATACCAGAAGTACATGATTATTTTTGGTTCAGGATGATTGTGGATGGCAACACAAAACACAAAATATGTGAATTTATTATTGACTAGCACCAACCTAGATTCACAACCAGGCAAAGTGCCAGTAATGGCACAGGGGCTGTAGTCAAGCTGTGTACCTAAGCTGTGTATTCTTCAGAGCACTGAAAATCCAGACAGTTTCCTACAATTTTGCCTAAGCTTCTGAGAAGCCTCAGACCAGATCTGTCTGCCAACTCTTGCCGAAGACAAAAATCCCTCAGTTTCGAAGAAATTCAGTTGTACTCTTCAATGCCTTGTGAAAATATTGCTAATCAGTCTTGACGATGTACACAGAAATTAAGTCTCACCTCCATAAGGGTATTCTCTCCATAACAGAAATTAAACTGAATGAAAGAAAAACAGAGTGACTCCTTCTCAAGCCGATAGAAGAGATCAGGGTTAGGGTCATCAGCAGAGCCCTGAAGTTCTTAGCTCTGCATTTTGCACTTCCCTGTTCCTGGCCCCTCTAGTTCCAGGGGCAGCTGTCACATTAACATCTACTCAGGAAATGAGCTGGGATGTTCAGCAACAGACACAGGTTGAAGTTCTTTCATGTCTCCTTGTCATGAGAAGCCTCGTGGAGAAGACCATCTGAATTTGTTTTTACATCTCCCACTAGAAAGTATGATAGAGTTTCTTTACAGGAAAGATAAATGCTAGAGTAAAAGTGAGCAAGCAGCCAGCAGATAGCAGCCAACGTAATAAAAAATATAGGCTGATTTAGAAGTACTCATTCATTCATATTTTTCCAGTGTAAGCTGAAAAACAGTGCCAACTACAAACTCCACATTGCAAATGGTACTCCATCCACCCCACAGGGAATGAGTAAGAAGTCTGGCTGGAAAATACAGGTGTAGACCAGTATCGTTATTTTAACAACACAAATAAATGGCTCCACATATAGACACCCATTTAGCGCTTAATATTACAATAATACATTTTTTGTTGCTCTTCCACAGGACAGCTATGAAATAGAAAACAATGAATTAAAAAAGTGTTCCTGATTATCATTATTCCACCACAAAATTTTAACATCCCATCCTTAAGTTAAAAGCTTGCACCGGTAGTGAAACCAGAGCAAGCTGTGATGACTGAAAACATATTCTACCCATCCTTTTCAGCTGCTCATCATTGTCTACACTAGACTAGATATAAGGAAGAAATTTTTTACGCTGAGGGTGGTGGAACACTGGAAGAGGGTGCCCAGAGAGGTGGCGGATGCCCCATCCCTGGAAACATTCAAGGTCAGTTTGGATGGGGCTCTGAGCAACCTGATCTAGTTGAAGATGTCCCTGCCCACGGCAGGGGGGTTGGACTAGGTGACCTTTAGAGGTCCCTTCCAACCCAAACTATTCTATGCTTCTATTACACCAGATTCCTACCATGACTGCTTAGCTAACAGAAGGAATCACGAGAGTGATTTGTACTCACCTATAAGTAAAACCAGCCAGCTTGATGTTGGCTGTGCTCAAACGCGGTCCTCCGGTTGCAGCTCAGATTATAACATCAGCAAACCCAGGTGGTACTCAGCTGCTGTTCACCACCCACCCTAGCCTGCTTTCTCTTCCTCGTGGTAAACATTATTTCCTTCTCAGATAGGCTGGCACAGCCTTGCAGAACCCAGTTCAGCCAGAATGGCCTGAGTTGCCCAACAAGAGCACAAGCCCCTGTGGGCAGGGCCTGGGAATGAATGCCTGACCTCAGTCTTGACAGCTTCAGGCGGTGAATAGGCCCTGGGAATCAGAGTGGGTTTCATGGGACGGCTGACAGGAGCTGATAGCTTGCTGGCATGGAAAGGACCAGTCCCATTCCCAGTCATACATCCCCACCCCTTCCATTGGACAAGGTCTGGCAATGAATCATCTCACTATGGGATTAAAAGAGCTCAATGAACAAATGCAAAACTGCCAAAAAAGTGGAGAGTTTTCTGCCAACTGGTGTGAGGCGGGGAGGCATGCAGCCTAGAGCTGGGAAGAGCAGCTATCAGGTCCATCTCTTTTAGTGACTAAGTGCTATTAGACCAGCCTATCCTCTCATAGCGTAGCATTCTATGTCTTGATATGAACTATCCTATGAACATGATGTATTAGCGTAATAATAAGAACCAACAGAGCAGGAGAAGTTTTGAATCCACAGAAGAACGTGTTTTTATCTGATTTACCCAGAGGCTCAGTTAGGCTTACCCTTCCTTGCATCCTTTCCCATCCACTGGAGTCACTGCTCCCTGTGAGGTTCTGCCACAGCTTCCCCTTTACCTAACCTTTTCGGAAGAGTGCTAGGTCTTTGAAACTCTCCAAAACACCTTTGCTTTCCTCAGTCACAGCCAGGGCAGCCAAACCATCCTGGGGAATATTTGCTATCCACAGTCCATTGATGGCTGAATCTGTCTTTGCTGTTTGTCAGAAGATGTGAATATCAGGATAAATGCATGCTATCCTGAACTTATTTCCTGGCAAAATCATTAGCTAATTAATATGTGCAGCAAAGAAAAACTTGTTCAGCACATGGTATTTATAAATTATTCTGTGCAACTCTGAATCTGTCACGCTAACAAAACAGTATATTAAGTCATTTAGTGATCAGAGCCAGGAACTCAGATCAGAGACTGCTGAATACTGATCTAATCAGCAATTCAGTTGCTGCACAGGAGTTCAAAACACACAATTCATTGCACTTTGGCAAAACTCAACATACTCATCTATGAAAAGGATGCATTGCCTGCTTTACAAACGTCCTGCACATTTAAACAAATTAGCCTTGAGATTAAGAGCACCTAAGCACCAAGTGTTTCTCTTAGACCCAGTTCAGCACATTTTCACTTTTAAACACGAGTAAGAGAAGTTTTACAAGAGTAGATTTAATTTTCCCATACAGTTCCAACCTGGTAAAATGCTATGTATTTTCCATATGCTAGTTATTCTTTAGTAAGGCCATTTGATGGAAACAAAACAGTTTTTCAAGTAAATGGATAACAGTCCTACACACGTGAAAGGTAATAGCATAAATTTTAGGTTATATTATCTGAATTTGCTGTCATGTTCAAATTGCTCAGTACTCAAAAAACAAAAAAACTTTGGAAGTTTTTTTCTCCTGATGACACAGTAAGGTGGGTACTGCTGCAAAAGTAAGCTGGCCTAACTGCCAGAAATTGTAAGCAGCCCAAAATGAATTTGTTGCAGCTGGTTGTCAGTACCATGTCACATACCTGATAGCAAGAGAAAGGGAAGTGATACTAGCGGCCTTGCAGCTGATCGGAGGTGGTGATAGAGTGGTAATGAATAATAATCGTTAGCATGACAGAACAGATGTTGCAGGAGGCTTGTGGTTTCGTTTCAATATCTACCATTCACAGGCAAAAAATGATGTGTATGTTTGGCACGTGCAAGAAGAGAGATGCATGGGAGTTTTGACAATTTTTCTTGTCTCCCCCTCCCATGCACACTGTGGCGTAGGTCATTCCCAATTTTCATTAAGAGAAATCAATGCCACAGGGGCTGTGACGTGGCCCACTATTAGCTCTCTGTGTCTGTGTACCAGAGACACTAACATTCCCACAGCTAACTGAGGAATGCTAGATTTCACATCTAGGACACAGCCTGAAGACAGCGTTTCGCACTTACAAGGTCACAGGAAACAGCCTTGCTGGATTTGTGTAATATCCACCTCCCATATGGAAGTGTTCAGCCAAAGCTCTCCAAGTGGGGAAACCGGAGGGGTAGGGTGATGAGACAACTAATATAACTTCTTACAAGTGTTGCTATTTACACCTTTGTACAGTAACCGCTTCCTGCAGGGAAAATTCACACTGTTTATGTTCACACATCCAACTTAGGTGGCTGAGTGATAAATCTAGACTTTCTGGTCAAGGAAACCGGATTCAGAACAGGTCTGTCTGTTTTGCCTTGTAATCACAACTGACGAATCCAACAGGAAAAAAAAAATTGGGCGAACAACTTTTCAGCAGTGTGAAGCTTTAAATACTCACAGAAATAACACTCCAACACCTATTTTATTCCACATCAGCTTTGACTCCCAGTCCCAGTCTTACCACCTTCCTTCAGAGGCACAGTTCCTCCTGTCTCTGCCTTTTACCACCCCAACCAGCTGGTCCCTTTTCAGTTCCTCTTCAGCCTCCCCATGCATTCTAGGCTTACCTTTCTGGGTGCTCCAGTGAGGTCTAGGACCTAAAAGTATCCTTGGGAGGAATAAAGAGGAACATCCTGAAGATGGGGAATGTACCTTGTAGTAGAGGCAGTGCTGTCAATCATGATTCACTTACAGGAAAATGGGTTATCAGTTAACAGTACAGGGCGGTTCCCTGAACCACACAGACCACTCCAGCTCCACTGATGGGATAGCCTAAACCCCTACTTCAGGCATCTAAGCAGAATGACTTCTGCGTTGCTAAGACCTGCCAGTATATCTTCCTGCCAGGGCAGGTTGTCTCCTCTCATCTAATTTATTAATGTTTCTCAAATTTGACTAAATAACTTAAGAAAAGGTCTCTTGGAGAGCATCCCACTGACGTACATTTCACAGCTGGAGACTGCATCTCGCAGGGTGACTGAGATGTTCCCAGCCTTTCTGTGATAAGGAGCTCAGATTCTGGTCTCCTTCTCCAAAACCAATCTTTATCCCTCCCCATACCTATACTCTTTCCTTTAAAGGCAGGCTTTTTCCTTTTCCCATCCCATTCTTCTATGGAAACTGCTTTCCCATCCTTTTGTGAAGAACCATGTTGTGTCTCTAGTGATATGGTTAGTTGTTCACCTTATGGGAGCCCAAACAATTGTGCATAACTGGACAGAGAATACACTGATCCTATTAGCAAGGAGTATTGAAGCTTAGAAATCTATAATGTGCTTATTTTCATAATGCTACTCTGAAGCAGGGGGACACTACCCGCTTAGCTGAAGCACAGGTAGCTACTGCAGCCATGTCTAAGTGTCTGGGGCCTTGCAACGTGTTCCACAGTTTTGGTCCTCTAGATGTCTGTATCAAAAGCCCTAAAAAAAGTCAGGCACATCGGAAAACGCTGTGTGCACAGCTCTTGTCTCAGCAGTCATGAATGTTCAAGACTAGCAGCTGCACTTAGGAAGTGTTCCTGGTTTACACATACCAAGTGTGATCAGTATCCTCTGGGAAATAGATGTCAAGCAAGTCCCTCATTCTTAGGGTACGTGTGCTGCTTTTGAGGTTAGGTCTCTACACTGGATAGCTGACAAATGTTACACGGGACAGTCTCCATCCCACACTCTTTAGACTTTATCCTGTAAAAGCCTTCACAGTTTCTATGGGAGATGGCACATCCACCCCTGCTCTGCTCACCCTTGGGTGGTCTCCCATTTCACTCCACAGAGGATTCCACCTCCACTTACTGCTGTTATCTTTTCATCCCCAGTGGAAACTGGGGGGACTTCACTCCCATGTGGGACAGAAACAAACAGGCCAAACACCACTTAGCATGATTAAGAAGAGTTGTGCTCCCTTTTTTCCAACCCAGAATTCATAGAGTTGAAGAAGCCTAGAATGCAGTTAATACTGTTCCACATCTGCCTAATTCAGGTTTATGAAGGAAAATAGGCACAGAAAGAAAGATTTCCCTGGAGGAGACACCACATATAAAGGACTATACTCCCGTGCAGTCTTAATCTTTTCTTTTTTACCATGCCTGGCACAGTTACATGCTAAAATCATCTAACAGCACAGCCTACTGACTATTTCTCTCCAGCAAACAAGTAACTTGTTCTCCAAGGATCACATTGCTGAGACCTGGGGAGTAAAAAGCAATTTGAGACAGTTTATGAGAGCTGGAGGGACAATTACGTACTCAGAAAACAAAAACTCAGAAATTTTCCTATGCTGCTTGGGGTCCAGGCTGTGACTCTCTTGCTGTCTAGCCAGGTGAAGGTCTGACCCTTCCCAAAGCTGTAGCTGAACAGGTAACCAACAACACCTCTGCTATTCAGGGCAACAATTGAAAACCATTTCATTTGCTCTTACTGCTACAACTGAGCTGCCCATCATCGGGAAGATGGGGAGGCAGAGTAACCAATTAGCCTGATTCTTAACCTCTTTCTGATGCATGCACCAATGCTCAATGAACGCGCTCAAACTCTTTGGGGCTGTAAATCACGTTTCCATAGGCATATTCTCAGGTGCATGTCACTTTGCACTTCCCAGAATCTGAAAGCACAGACTGAAGGCAAGATGAAGACAAAAGCA
>NW_008825409.1:2223056-2240788 GCF_000699105.1 Pygoscelis adeliae | reverse complement strand
GGTCACACAGGGGCTTCAGGCAGTCTAGGACTATGCAACCAAATTCTCCACACACCCAGCTCTGTACCGCTTCAAATGATGCCCTAGAACCCCTAATTCTGTTCCAAGCTACATCAGTGTAGCCTGAAATCACTCCACTCTTTCGGCTTTCTTGGAGTTACTATGTGTTTATTCTGATATAACCTAACACTGGACATGTAAACAAACAGGAATTCATTATAGTGACCCTTTACAAAATCCACCCTTACTGTTTACCTCAGAAGTTGGATCTGTGGTTAAATTTTCAGTACCCATGAATATTTATAACAGGATATCAGCACGTTTTCAACCACATCTCTTAAACAGTTTGTTATGCTACTTGTATTTTCAAGGTGATTTCTCACTTGCAGAACCAGGTCAGAAAAATTCCTTGCATCTGAAGAATCACTTGGCGGTTAGAAAACTCTATCAGTGGCCATAGACAGAAGATTCCTAAATTACTGGTACTGTTCAGGAAAAAATGTGGTAATAACTTTTAATTATTCCAAATCAAATGTGCAGAGAGTTTAGCTTGATCAGATTAAACAACTCATATTAAAAAAAAAAAAAAGGCCACAACATAGGAAAATGAATAAACAGGGAAGCCACAGGAAAACAATCTCTTTAATCAGTTATGGAAGACTCATTTTGTCCCTTCTTATTTTTCCTCTGTAAGTTATAAATGTTAATGATTCTCCTACAGGGATCCCCCCGCCACCCCTAAATTCATTACTGTTGGAGGGAGAAAAGGAAGCGGCATTGAATAAAAGTTAACACTGTTTGAATGGCGCTGTCACACAGTAACACAACGCCACAGATTTCCCTGAAAACTACCCCCACTGTGAGATAATAAATCCTGGAGTAACCCTAATTAAAACCAGACAAATAGGAGTACAAAATGACAGAGGATTTGACCTCAGCATTCAGCTTAGTCAACAGTCACACTGGAATGAGAGAACAGGATCACAGACAAAATGTTGTAAATAAACAGTGCCTACAAAGATAAACATCTATATTAGTAGACGGTTTATCAGCATAGGTGTGGGTACTTCCATGGCAGCTGGCCTTTGCGTTCAGGTCTTTTATTGACGAGATAGCTGAAAGTTAGAAAGTTCTTTCATCTATCACCCTCTCTATTGTCAAGTCTCACGAGTCAGTGTGTTCGCCCCGGTTTCACTGGTGCCCATGTCCCTGGCATTGCAGTGCTTAAAACACAACAGGCGATGTGAATATGAGTGAATACACCAGTATCTGTACAAGTATTGCTGTGAACCCGAGTTGACTCCAAAGACAGGATCACAGGTTTGGCTTATGTTTACAGCCTGTCAGAGATAGCTCAACCTTTCTGTTTCTTTCCCTGCTCTGAGTTTCAGCCCATGGCACACCTCCGCTGGAACTCAGTCCGTAAGGACTGCTCCGTTTGGAACAACAGCAGTGTACTGCAGACCTACAGGCAAACAGGCAGTTCCATAATATGTCACAAAATATTTTAAACCACCAATATTTTCTTTTACTAGTTAATTAGTTCTTAAGTAACAAAAGATAGCAAGTCAGAAGTGCATATATTTGCCAGTCAGTTAGGACTTGTCCACGTCCTTCTGCAAAAACAGCTTTCCCATCTGAAAACATAATTCCTGTTACCGTAACATTTTTACTTCAGTCTCCTTGTTTCTTTTTTTCTTCTAATTTTCCTCCTCGGTTTTGAATTCACAGTTTAAGGTGACATTAACTGTTTCTATGCTGAATCATGTCAATGCTTTCCTTGGGAAACCCAAAAACCAGCTTTTTCATTCAAAGTTTCTTGTGGGGAGAACTTCTGGCTTCTCAATCAGCTCTGCTCTTGGCTTAGAGAGTAAAATAATGATTAAACTTCTCAACACAATGAACAACTCCATTTCATGCAGCTATCTTAGATTATGGCACCTCATTCTGAGAAACACAAATATTGGTCTGATATACAGGCATTTAAATTACCACAAAGTTGATCAATGCCTTCAACAGGCTTTAGAGGAGAACTTCAAATGTGTAAAAGCTGTGGTGCATCTTCCTATTTTTCTCCCTGATAAGAGCAAGAACCCACTGATAAGAAAAATCTAAGACTGTACAGAACTGTGGTCCATGCTATCATTTATCAAAATATTCTCATATAGCTTGGAAGGGGACACGGTGGGGAAAGCTCTTTTGCCGTGTTATGCTATATGTCTATGGATATAAATAGAAAATAGAATAATTTAAATCTTACTCGGCTAGCATCAAAAGAAAGTCAAGCCATTCTAAACTAAATGCATCCAGGACACATTTGAAATTTAGCACTTAAGAAAAGGATTAAAATGCAGCTCTAGCTACCCTATGTCTTCCTGGACTCCAAGAAACATTTTTTTCTTCTTTCAATGCGAATAAAGTAAGTCTAATGACTCTGAAGACACACAAATGAATTTTAAAAAGGTATTTGCCCAATGGCTGTGTAACTTCTTGCTAAAAAAAGATGATGTACTGATCTTATAACAAAAACTAGCTAACATGTTTTGAAACTTACTTTCCTCCAGCTAAAAACTGGTTAGGACTAAGAATAGCCATTGTTTATACTTGTTTAAATTAAGATAATAGTTCTTGAAGATGTAAAAATTACAAATATTATATTGAGATAATTATATGAGGTGCTGTATCTTTCTCAGTGTTGCACATGGCTCTGTTCACTAACCCTACTTCCTGACTTTCCCCTGAAATCCACAGGATTCTTCTCAGGACCAAATTCAGACCCAAAAAGAAAAGACACAAATTGTGTTTCTCTCAGTACAGCTGTCTCTCCTCAAAGACCCATCAGCTGTCCAATGCAAATCTTCAGAAAGAATTTTTCCATAATGGAAGAAACATTTGCACATCATGAAATCTAAGGTCCATTTGGTTGGAATATGAGCACCCCCTAGTTTTTGGGGTTTCTTTATTTTTCCCCCTCCGGCTGCATATGAGTTTGTCATGTGCTCTAGTCATGTCTGCTGGTGTCAGCATGCACTTCCTGATTAAGCCGTATCATCTAGCATAATCAGCTTAGACCTTCTCTGTTACATTCTATTATCTCTCAGGCTTGATGGAGTTCTGCTATCAATACCCACCTCATTTTATGACAAATGGGAATGATTTTAGCAATCATTTCTGTGGGTCTTGCATTCACTTTCTCAAAAGCTTTTCATTTCTTAAAATTAGAGATGATGATCTGGTATTTAGTAATAGGTTTGTTTTTTCTCAACTAGGTTTTCAAAACCTGGCAGGCCTAATAAGAAAAAATGCCAAACAATATTTCACCCCATTTGGATCAGATTCAAGTGAAAAGCTTACACCAAGATGATTCACATTCAGAGAACCAACCACAGAAAGTACTGCGCACTCCTCTTTTCCAAGTAATGTCCCATTCAAACCCTGACCCTATTTCCTGTTGAGGATGTTTCAAGTACGTGGATGTTTTTTTCCAATAAGGTCAATGCTGAAATATGTCATGGAATCACAGAATAATTTAGGTTGGAAGGGACCTAAGGAGGTCATTCAGTCCAACCTGCTGCTCAAAGCAGGGCCAGCTATGAGATCAGACAAGGCTGCTTAGAGCTCTATCCAGTCAGGTCTTGACAACCTCATAGGATAAAGACTGCACAACCTCACTGGGCAGCCTGGTCCACTGTTAATCATCTTCACGATGAAAGAACATTTCCTTCTATCCAGATGGACTCTCTCTGGCTTCAATTTATTTCTCTTGCCTCTCAACCTCCTACCATGCACCACTGTGAAGAGCCAGGATCCATCTTCTCAATGATCTCATAGGTATTGAGGAAGGCTACTATTAGGTCTCTCCAAAGCCCTCTTCTTCAGGCTAACTACCACCAACTCACTGAGCCTCTCCTGAAAGGGCATGTCATCCAGCCCCCTGACTACCTGATGGTCCTCTGCTGAGTTTACTCCAGTTTGTTAGTGTCCTGCTTGTGCTGAATGGCCCCGAACTGGATACTGGTACTGTAGATGTGGACTAACGAGCTCAGTAAAGGGGAAATAAACCCTTCCTTCAACCTATTGGCTGTGCTCCTGTTAATACAGCCCCAGATGCGGTTGGTCTTCTTGGCTGCCAGGGCACTCTGCTGGCTCACATTCAGCTTGCTGTCTACCTACAACTCCAAGTCCTTTACACCACAGCTGTGCCGTTGCAGGAGGTTCTTCCCTTCCAGGAACAGGAAATTGAATTTGAATTTGTTCTTGTTGAATTTTGTAAGGTCCACACCAGCCTGTTCCTCCAACCTGTCTAGGTTCTTCTGAATGGCAGCCCCATTGTCAGTCACCTCAGTTGTTCCTGAATTTGGTGTCAACAGCTAACTTCATGAGAGGGCATTGTTTTCTTCTTTAGGTTAGTTACTGGAAATGATCTTAAGGATGTTGTCCTTTCAGAGACAGTAGCTTCCTGCTCTGGAAGGAATCTTAACTGCAGAAAATTGTGCTAAATTTTTGAAAAGCAGCAACTCCTAAATAAGGGACAAAATAAATTGCAAAATCATTTGCTGAAATAAGGTCCAGACCACCTAATTCTCGCTCAGTTTGGTAATTATGTTATGTTTGGCAATGAAGAACTGATGCTTGCAGACTCAGCAGTTACTGCTGGCATAAACACATAAGACACAGAGCATTTTTATTTCTGCTAGAGAAACACTACTCACCTTTCCAGTCTTCAGCCAACCATAATATGCTGGAACATACCATTCCTTCGCTTTGCCAATAACAAAGAGCTGATAGCAAAAATTATGTCCAATCTCATTTTCCTTTGGGAGTCTCTGTTGAGTTGAAAGAAATAAAACCTAGACCCATACTGAGGACAGAAAATCTCCTTGAACTAGAATGCACGGAGGCTGTCATCTTCTGTCAAAAGAAGCAATTAGGGAAATGATGTAGTGAAGATTTCTTCAGAGATAAGGATGAAATAACCTCAGGAGATTCCGCCTCATTTTAACACCTTTCCGTTATGGTTTTATGGTGCTACAGAAGCATTATATTCAACTGGTGGCACCTTAACATTTCTATCACTTTTCTGTTTTCCCTTTGTGATGTCACAAAGGGTTTTACAAAGCAATATACAAAACAGACATCACTTCTTCACGCACAGAGCCCCCGCTTATAACAACATCACATCCATCTAAGGTTAATCCACAAAGGGCGCTGCCAACAAAGCTCTTTCTGAACTCAAGCCATTGTATCTTTTCTGTACTAGAACAAGAGCTGCAATTGCCAAGCAAGTTGTGGTTACGACTTGCATAGATATTTTTTTTTTCCCCAAGGATTTTTCTGCAACTAAAGGAGCATTTCACAGACAGGTTAATAATCTGGAACCTAGATGGCCTTGCTCTTCCAGAGACTCTGGGAGATTTTGGTCACATAATACACTTTGTGCCTCTGTTTCTTCTCCTGTCCTTTGTCTGTTTGGGCTGAAGGTGTTGTGTGACAGAGTCTCTTGTTACATGTGCAGGTCACATACAAACAATAGGGCTTTTATTGGCAGCTGTTTCGCAAACCACATGGCCCATGAAATACTATTCCTCCAGAGACTTGAGATCTGCCACCATTTCTGACACAGAAATGCATTAGCCCTCCTGAAATTACAGTACTCATGAAAGAAAAGAAAAAAACAAACTACCTTTTGCTTAGTCATTCCATTAGGTTACAGATTAAAGAAATGGCAGAAAATGTAGGGTGCATCAGTCATGTTACTGGCAACAAACCAGCACTTTTAGGATTCCTTTCTCTCATAAGACACAAGGAAGCAGCAGCAATGGCATCTGCAAAGTACAGTAGGACACCTCCAATCCCTCCTCCTCTTCCCTTAGGAATAAAACAGAAACTACAGCTCAGACAGTGCAATTCTGCAGTCTACCACATAAGATGCATTCAACCACCTGCTTGGTACTGTAATAATCTTAAACTTCCTCTTTGCAAAACATTTACCCAAAATGAGCTAAAATACTAAGTAGCACACTTCTATCCAACCCCTTCCAGTCATGTCTGTCCCGTGTCCCCCTCCCCCCCACCAAAAAGAACCAATGCTGTAAGACTTTAGGGCCTTTTCTAGTAGCCAAGTAAACACAAATATAAAATCCTTATCTGAATTCAATGAATAATAAAGCAGGCCTTCAAATAAGTGTTTTGAGGGTGATTTGGCTGCAATTTTTGCCAGTCTAGCATTCTTCTTATATGGACCAAACATTAGGAAGTGCTAATGTAGACAGACTGTCAAGGAGACGGCCAGGTTAGCATCGCAAGCAAATTTGTATATTTTGCTACTATGGTTGTTGTATGATCTCTGCCCACACTGCAATAAAACTGCAACTCCATGCAGTTTGCTCACTCATACCCCAAACGGAAAGAGGCCTTCAAGTATATGTTGCATTTATATGCTAAAAGTCCAATCATAGCACTCAGCTGCTGGCAACACAGAGTGTTTGCTATTCTCAGAAGTGGTGCACACTAAAACATCACGGGAAACATCAACAGGAAAAGGCTAGATAGGAAAATGTGTATGCATTGAACATTTTTGTCTCTTTGAGAAATGTTGTTCAAAAGATAAACAAATCTCTGAGATCATCAGTATTGTCTACAACTCAAAATATTTGTTGTGACAGTATTTCAATCACCAGACAAGGCCTAGACTTCAGTCTGTCTGAAAAAATGGCACCCCGTCTTGCATCAGCTCCACTCCAATGGCATGTGGTGAATGACATTCTCAGTAGCCAACCCTGTCAAATACCATGGTGAGTCAGCAAGACGCAAAGCTGAAGACCTACTGAAACACTATGATGTTAGATGGATTTGCTAAAAAACTTCTCTAAAGAGTACTGTGCTGAAATGATAGAAACAGAAC
Source organism: Pygoscelis adeliae (assembly GCF_000699105.1). Lineage (NCBI taxonomy): Eukaryota > Metazoa > Chordata > Aves > Sphenisciformes > Spheniscidae > Pygoscelis > Pygoscelis adeliae. Next base: position 2,233,884 of record NW_008825409.1, on the reverse strand, counting down.
TGAAGGACGTGGTGAATATGAAAAAGAAAGCAAGGGCACAAAGGTTAGGAGATAGAAGAGGTGCAGCAATATGAATAAAACTATGAGACTGGGTGGTAGTCATGGTTGAAGATAATGAATATGAAGAAGGCTTTATTACCACACTGAATACCAGACAGAAAGATAGATGTACCAGATCTGCATGTCTTAACTTTCCATTAGCAGCTACTGGCATCCATTTCTAGAAATCCATGTCAGTTGGTGCTCTTGATTGTTTTGACCTAAATGCACTGATTTACAACATAGACAATATTAAAAAAAAAAAAAAAAAGTAGTGTGCAGGGTTAGGGATTATGCCTAAACATAGAGTGTAACCAACAACCTGCTCCATTGACCCAAAGCTTAAAAAGCATTCAGGGGAAATGCCTCTGACACATATGAATCTGCATACATTGGTGAAGTGGCCAAGAGGTTGAAAACAGTGCAGGGGCAAGCAGGTGACACTGTTTGGTTCAGTCCTTCATGAGCTGCTCACCAGTGAAGGAAAAGAAATGCAACAAGCAGAGTGCTATTTAACATTGGTGGGCCAACACGACTGACACCCCAGTTGGCCATGGCCAGGTTTGAATGACACTACCACGTCCTTCTTCTGGTATCACAATGAACTATAGAAAGACAAAGAATGAGGTTACTAGAGATTGAGAGAGGCAAGAAGGCAGAAGCATTCAGACGCTCCTAGAATCCAGTATCAGAAAGGACTGAAGCTGGCTGGTATGAAGCTTGACCTGCTGCTAGAGGCAGAGAGCTCCATGGGATAGGGATGCTGCTGAAATCTCACAACTGTCACTACTGAAAAGCAGTGAGGAAAGAGACTAGAACAGCATGATTTTAGCACTCACAGTTATGTTGGAAGGTGGCAATGCCTGCCATCTAGTGACTCTAAGCCAAAGATAATCTCAGACCTTTGTAGTATTGTAGGAATGAGGCTACAACAGCTGGTTTTAGAGTTCCACATGGCGGGCAACTACTGACATAACTGTATAACCTCTCTTTGGAGTCAATGGAGAGAAGCAGGCACTTCACAGATTTTAAAAAGGCAATCCCAGTGACCAGCTCAGGACCAGCTCCTCATCCTCAGAAGTTTTACTAAGCAAGAACCAAAAAATTGCTAAAATGCATACGTTTGGGTGACTTGGAGAAAGGGGGGCTACCACCCCCACTCCATAACACGCGCCTAGCACATGGCAGATCCAGGTGAGAAACAAGGAACCTAACTGCAAGACGTGAAAGTTTGTTATAGCTTGCACGTGTGTCAGAAACTAAGTTACCAGGGAGCCATGAACAACCATCATGATGCTCAGACAAAATCGAGACACTCACTGTAGAAATGTAAGATCTGTGGGCCTTGCAGGCTGCCTGCTATTGTTCCCTTCTGTGTCCTGGTGGAGAAAAGTAAGTACTTATTAAGAAAACAAAAAAGGATGCCTATTAAGTTGACAACTGGCTTGCACTCATGACTTTTTCTCTGAGGGGAACAATCTTCAGAAGTCCCAGGTACTGGCTGAGTATTGAAGCCAAAGGGACAGTAGCATTACGTTGGGCAACTGATCTGTAGACACATGCTTATGATGAGTTTTATTGTGACCTGTGTGAGCGTATCTTTACTTCTCAAGGATTTCTTGTTGCAAGTCTTCACAAAAGTGCTTTTGTTACTGTTAACTGACCTTCTCTGATGATGTCAAGAAGGGATACGTCTCCTTCAAATGTATATTAATCTAAAAGCAGAAACTGAGAGTATTCAGCTACTGCTTATTCATCATGTGGTGATGGTCGAATTCATCATCATACTAAAAAACACATCAAAATACAGGAAGTTGGGATTACTATTTTAATTAAGTCTTAAATAGCAAAACAGTTAATATTTTGTCTATTAATAATTAATGCCTGCAGTTAACATAGCTGTGCTGTGTAGTAATTAATCTTCCTAGCGGTATCCTGATGGACAGTATTTCTACTAGAGGGTTTTCCCAAACACTATATAAAAGGGAATTTTTGAAAGGTCAGTTGATATAGTGGAAGCCCTAGCAGTAACTTATGCTTAGATTGGTAAAACACTGGCATTTCTTAATCAGCCTGTTAGATATTAATTGTGTTAACTTATGGTACAGTGACCAACATTAACTCAGGTTAAAGTAAAAATAATTTGGCTTAAATCTTCTATGCACTACACAACACAGTACTGTCTCCATGAATGATAATTTGCCAGGACCTCTTAGGAATGCTATTAGATCTCTTTATTTGGAAGCCAGGAACAGATACAGGAAATGGCAACAATTATGAGCTTACTCCACTGATTCATACTATGCGCAAAATACTAACAAAAACATTGGCAGTGAAGTTTGAATTTGCTTTACCTAACCATATTCCTGTCAAAATTAGGGATTTAGAAACAAGATATTCAAAACAACAGTTAGAGAATCCTTATTTGTCAAATATACTTTACTGAAAACATCTAAATTTGATTTTAAAATGATCGGATGTCTAATCCTCATTGAGAAGTACTCACTACGACTTTGTTTTTCATACATGCCATAAACTGGGGTTTGGAAAGAGATTCTGCAGATGAATGAAAGAGCCCCAATAGTAACCAAAGCTTCAGTCTAGCAATCAAGCCTTTTTCAAATCGCTAAGATCTAGAGATCACTCGCCTCTCTTAACTGAAGTCAAATAACTGATTTGACACTGCTATTGATAGCTAATGCATCTGATCCTGTGACAAAGAATTACTGAAGCAATTATGTGATAGACCTAACATGTAACAACATTACCATGATCCACTGCAAATGATAACATGGCTAGCCAAATCTAATGATTCATTATTATTTACTACAAGCAGCTTTATACTGATGACACCAGGAATTTGGGAGCGAATTCATCTGAAAACGATGAAAACAGCATCTTATCTACATGCACTGTAACAATAAAAGAACTAGAAGCAAATGAAACATTTTGTTCTTGCACAAGCAGAGCATCTCTCCATCAGGGTGGTGTAACTGCATTAGAAACAAGTGAAGATATTTAGATAATTATCATTAGTAATTTGGAAGACCATATAAGGCAGATGAATCAGAGAAAATTCTGTGACAGCTGCTTAGACAAATCAAAGCATTTCAACTGTCCCAGAGATTTAATAATATGAATAAAATTTCCTTCATTCAGTAGATACTAGATATTCCTTCCCTGAATGATCCTACTCTTACGTGGGGGAAGCAAGAAACGATGAGCCTCTGTTAGAGAAAGGGGATTAAAAATGCTGCAAGTGTTTGTTACAGAGCAAACACTGAGTGAAATTTAGTTCTCGTGATTCTGTTGAGCTAGATGCTCGGACTTGACCATTTACGGGTCAGCAAGTTTCTAAACAAAACAAAAACCCACAATCACCAAAACTCAGCCTTTTTCATGACAAGCCAAGTCTCTTCTCTGCATTTATAAGAAGTATTTTTTCCCCGAGAGGCCACTACTGGGTTTTATTTCTTTGCCTTAAGAAGACAGCCACTGATTTATACCTAAAAGCTTGGGTTTGTTTTTTTTTCTTGAGGGTTTTTGTTTGTTCTTTAAAGTTACTGACTTTCAAGTAATGATACAAAAGATACAGGTCTGTCACAAACTTTTGCATTGTGCTTCCTACAGAGAGGAAGATCTGAAAAGTGTAGTTGGCAGCAGTGCTACTATTTCGAAGCCAAATTCACTCAAAGCCAGGAAAAACACCAGTACATAATTTCCTTCAGCTACTCTTCTGTGCCCTTTTCCAGTCATCATCATCTTTCTCCCAGACCATCTGTTTTGTCTTCCTTGCACTACTTGTGATTTTCACACCTCTCTCCCTTAGAGTAAACCTGCCTTTACCTCTCACCCCTCCGCTCTACTGCCACCCCCCCCCCCCCAAGCCCTCAGACCAGCTCAGGCTCAAAGAACAACTTCTCACCTTTTCCATTTCCCCCTCGTGCCATCAAGTCATCCTTCTGTGTGTTGCCTACTCCACAGGTCTCCTTCCTCAGCTTCCCCACTTCTGCTCCCCATGCTCCAGCTCTTACTATTTCTCGCTGCATGATGTTAATAAATCCCATTCTTTGACTTCTGTAGCCAAGCACTATAATACCCATCAATGTCTTGCCACATCTCTAACAGTGCTAGTTAGCAAAATATTGCTAGTTATATTCTTACTTCTTCACATCCTCTGCTCCATTCCAAATACCTTCACTGACTTACCGATTATAAACTGCTCAAAATCACGGAATTACAAATTGACCATTTTTTTCCTTGTAGCTAGTTAATTCCATCAAAAAGGGAGACAGGACTCAAGCTCTGCAGAAAGATTTATACTTCCCCCTGTGTTCTACTACTGACATCATTGCTGCTGAGATGATTCAACGAGTTACACCAGTGGCTGATGGCATGCGAGATGCTCTTATAAGACACGAACAAGGCAACCATACAGCCAAATTACCTGCATTTTCCCACACTGCACAGTACAATTTCCTTAAATTCAGTTTTCACAAACTCATTTCTACCTTTTCCCTTGTGATACATCTCATTAGCACCAGCCAAGCCAGAGGAACTGAGCAACTCTGGGGACTTGTAAACGAAAAGTGAATAGTGAAAGTAGATTACTCTGTGAAAAAGGATAGCAAGATTGATGGAGACTGCTCATTTTGGTACTAAAATGATTTCTAGGATAAGTAGCTTCAGAAGAAAATATAATTTTATGCCATGGTACTCTACCCAAGGTGTTTGCACACTGAAACACATCTACAAGTTCAAAAAAGGTTTGCTAAGTGTTGATTATATGGCCTGGAAATTCCAGTTATGCTATAAACCTGTTTATGAAGTCATTCATTCCGTGCTTGCAATGTTCTCACTGCAATTTTTATTAGCCTTTAGAGCATGCTTTCCATGTCTTCTTTATAAGGAGACCACGGGGTGATTCAGCAAGCAGTTTGCTGCAACCCTATTGCCCATAAGCCCATTCTGATCTAATCAATTTAGCTGTAACTACGACGAGGTTGTTTCACTGTAAAATCCCTGGAAGTCTTTGGCTCATGAGACACTGAGAATTCATGGTTCAGGCTTTTAAATAGTTACTGCATCTAAGACTGAGTGACTGGAGCATTATGGAAACACCAAAAACAATTTAAAATAAAGTAACTGTAATGAAGATACAGATAATCGCTGGAGGGTTGGGAGGTGACACATGCAGTTCTCATATCAATTCTGCTCCTAAATCTTTCCTGATCTGTAAGAATAAAGGGAAGACTTCTAGCAATTTTTGACAGAAAAATAAATGCAAATTGGCTCCTTTATCTTCTTACCTCCCAGACTCCTAATATTTGTGGGGGAAGGGCACTGTCATTTGAAAATGTGCATATTTTTGAACCTTAACACTCGCTTGAGCCAGCAATATGCCTCTAACCAGGGCTTCACTATAATGCATATTTCTGACTGCAAATATAAACCAAAAACTAATTCTCTCTTCTTCCTGAAACACACTTGTTCTGCATTCCCCAGTTTCAATGCAAACTGGTTTCTCAGAGGCTACTCGCTGCCTCAGATAAGGGCTCTGCAGCCTATTAACTCCTTCAATGTTGGCAAACATCTGTTACAAAGGGATTGCCACCAACACATGGCCAATACAGGATGTGGCCATATCCAGGTTGAAAGCCTGGTATATCAGAAGATGCCAAGATGTCCGGTTGTCTTAGGCTTAGCCTGAACAGTATCTGGTAGGGAGAAAGGTTTTGCAATTAAAACATATTATAGGAAGACGGGTTACCAAGCTCACCTCTGATACAGTTTGGAAGTGGCATCAATAGTACCCATATACCTTACAGAAGCTGGCTGCAGCTAAATGAATCAATACTTGTCACTGCTTGGCTGGGAGGTGCTTTCTATCTTTTTATTTTATTTTATTTTGAAGTATTTTTGTAAGGGTGTGAGGAAAATTATGTTTCCCTTTAAAATAGCATGAATCATGTACTAGAAGAATAATCTGCAGTATACTCACTCTAGTTCAAATAAATTAATTTTGCTAGGCAAGAAAGGAGAGGAAATGATATGCAAGGGATACAAGTATCTGCCACTAAACATTAAAAAAACAGATTATATTGAACTAGAGAAAGAGCACTGTGCTTAACATACCAATACGTGTACAAACTAGAGAAATTGGAGCCAAATTCCACCAAATACCCTTCATATTCTGCAAACAGCATGAAATCCTCTATAAATTCTCCAGTGGATTCATTGGATTGTACCAATCAGCTGTCTAATCCACACAGAGATTTCCATTTCCACAATATATTATGCTTAGCAATAAGACATACTTTTAACAAGAATGGCTTTTGCAGTTTACTTAGAGACTTGAGGCTTTCCACGTCTTGAACGTTCAAAATTGCCACCATTAAGGAAAGCGTTCCACTGCATTCAAACACTCTCCCCCAAGAGATGCAGTTTATTAACACTACCCAAAAAGCTCTCACATCCCCACAGGTCTAAGTCACATTGCAGCCCCTAATCCTAGCCTTCAGAAAATCCATGCATATTTATGACTTTTATGTGAATTAAGTCAAACCCCATATCCCATAACAACCATGTCATGATATGATATATCCTCTGCCAATTTATATTATCAGTTTGGTAGCCCGTGCCTCTACAGCACTTTACTCTTCATTGGGCTGCTTAAGACACGGGTAGGTTTTATAAATAATAAGGAATAGATGTAGAGCATTTAGCTGCAAGCAGAAAATAAATTAATACATGAAAATTTGGTCAGAATTTATTTTCACCTCATTAGCTGATCACTCCAACAGCATGCCTATTTGCAAACATTTCCAGTTACACAATTGAAACATACTGAAAGCCACCCCAGCCTGCATGAATAAAAGCATCTGAACTGAGAGAAACACGCAACCCTCTCAGTTAGGCTGACCTGTAGGTCTTTGTTTCTGTGCATTAAAGGTTAAGTTACAAAATTGAGCTGAAAAACAGAGTTTTATATATTCAGTGACCTCCTGCAGCTAGATTCTCCAAACATGAATATTATCAACTGGCTGTATTTTACATAACATTCTTGGCTACAAAGACCTACAGGAATAGCCTTCTCCCTGCCAGCTGTAATAACTAAATGAAACAAAACCAACCCCAAACTGATCCCAAATCCACACAGTGTTATAGAAAGGAGCACTTCATTGGGATCTATTCATATCAAAATACTCCACTACAGGCTGCACCTGTACAAAAGGAACTAAAAAAGTATTGTTTTATTAAATGACTGCCACAAGCCTCCTGGGACTTCTGAGTTTCATCGGACAGTTTTGGATTTATGGCCAAAGTGTGGTGGGAAGTGCAAACTGTGGAAATCTCAAATAAGCCTCTTCCACAAACAACCACTGGCTTTACCTATGTGTACGGACGAAGGCACTATGAGTGCCCATGTCTGACTTGCCACTTCTTCAGTCCGCAACATATTCTCCCTAAATTTCCGAACCAGCATCCTAGCTGGTGTCTGAAAATGAATGTATTTTTACTCAAGATATCAAGTCTTGACTTAAAGAATTCATTTCCCATGACAACTTGTTCCAATGCTTAGTTACCCTCCCTGTCAAAAAACTAATTCTTTAACCACATCATAGAACAACTTGAGCATGTGAAACAGAATCTCCTTTGTTTTTTTAATGGTTTCAGACAGCAGGTCTGATGTGAGCACTGAATTGAACAGTCTCTTTTGACATCTTCCCATTTTCATAAAACACTTTTAAAAATACCAATAAAGTTTTGTGTATTAAGATCCCATCTGTGCCTGGAAGCTATGAGGAATGAGCCTCTGGCTGCGCAAGGTGACACCCACGCATATGACAGGCAGCAGCCTCTTCCTCAGAGAGTCCCCATCCTAACAGGAAACTCAGGCAAGAGGTGGGAAGGGACATGAAGATATCCATTTAGGAGTAGTTCATTCCCACAGATAAACATATTGTTGCCTTTCTCTCTCCAGTGACCGTATTGCCCATTACCCCTTTGGAGGGGAACAAAAGAGGAGACCCACACACAGTCTGTCACGCTTCACAGCTCAGGGTGAAGGCAGGACCCTAGTTAACTTCTGTAAAATGCATAACATTTCAAAAAATACCTTTATGAAACATCTAATTAACATTAACCGTACCAAAAGAAAATTGTCATGAAGAGATTCACATCCCTGACAAATATAACAGAGGCTTTTTTTTTCTTTTTTTTTTTTTTTTCTTTTTAAACCTGGTCATATTTTCCTCTTTCCTCCTTAAGAATCTTAGGTTCAGACGATCAGATCACTACCAGGAACCTAGCATATAAGAAATACCTTTTCTGTGCCCAAATACAACGCTGTATTTGAGCAAGATCTGTATGTTCTAAAAAGCTTATTTCTACGTTCAGGATAAATTGATGATTGCAGTTAATAAGTCAGTTAAAACTGCGTGTTCATGCGTGCACGCACATACACACACACATTCAGAATCAAATGTGTCCCAAATGACCTCAGAATGTCAAGTGTTAGAAAAACTGTTTCTTCCTCTAGAGTAAGCATAGGGCTCACAAGAAGAAACTTTTCTTAATAAACTCAATCTTTGTGTCAATAACAATTAAAAAATGAAAGATAAAAGGACAAGAAAGTTACAAAATTAAATGATTTGAGAAAAACAGTGCACAAACCCATGTACCTCAAAGGCTTATGAAAGATATGTTTGTTAAATGAAATCAAAGTAATGCTGTTGTGAGCAACTTGAAAGGGTGGGTGCTACAAAGCATTAGCTGAATATTAACATCAAGGGTATGGTATTATATGCTATGAAATAAAGCTATAAAGTACATTGACATGAGCTGCCATCCCTCCTTCAGAGTTTCAGTAATCACAGAGTAATTATATGAAGAACCATCAATGTCAATCCTCATTTCTCTAGCCATGTGAAATAAAATGAATATCAACGGGAGAAGGGAGAAACCGCTCATGGTAGTGGAGACAAAATAGACAAGAGAGGCTACAAGAATATTTTTTATTACAGGATGTTGGCAACAGATGTTCTTTCTCAAATAAAATATTTATCAACCAAAATAGAGCTCTATGTTAATCACCTATTCGCAGACCGAAGAAAAAATAGAGGACTTAATACTGAAGCCTCAAAAAGTAAAAATTCTGAGCTGTATATGCAAATCAGGGCTGTCTGCAGCTCACCTTCAACAAGACCATCCGAAGAAGCCAGCTGATGCAACCATCTGACCATAAACTCAACCCCTAACAACCAGAGGGCAAAGTACTACTTCCACTGTGCCTTGCAACACAGATGGACACTCTTGTGAAAATATCTTCCATTAAAAAGCCAATTATTCATCTAAACCCAGGCAAAATCCACACTGTGCACTTCTTCTCCTGAAGTGAACTGGAGGCAACAGAGGTTGACTCTCCCATGACAGCTGAGTCGCATGGACAACTGCAAGGTACTCAAGTTATTGTGGGAAAGGCTGCAGAAGAACTTATGCAAAACCACATATAAAGTCTGTTTTTCAGAGGCTTTTAAATGACAAATGGCAGGGAAACAGTTAATTCTTTCAAAGAGTGAAAAAAAAGGAATTAATCACCTGGGCTTGAAATATACTATCTTCTACCAGAACATTGTACTTCTGGCATATTACCCAAACACTAAAACATGCCTGCCAGGTGCTTATTAGAGTTACTCATTTTAATGGAATTGTGCATAAGAATGAACACTAAACATATCATTTATTTATCTGATTAATCTCTACAACACCTGTTGCCATGGCTCTTTATTAGAGACAGTAATGTAAATCTTCAAACAACAATGCTGAAAAAAAACCATAATTGGAAACAAAGCAAAACAATGGAATCAAACGGCAAGCAGATGAGGAGAGCCTTTCAGTGTGTCCTGAAAACCCCTGTTGCTCAAGCACAGATGGGCTCCCTAAGCAATGCAATTCCCCAGGTACGAAGCCTTGAAAAGAGGACATCCTGCTGCAAGTCATGTAAGGAAACTGGTTCTGACCTCACATGAGCATGGGATCTAGAGTAACTCTCCTGAGCGCCATGAAGAATTGCATGTGAAATTCTACATTTTCCCAATGTGTTGGTGGGCTGTTCAAGGTTTTATGGTACTCTAAAGGAATTCTTCAGCCTCTGCCACAAGCTTGTGAGCTGCCCACACAACTTCCTTCAAACAGGAAACATCACAGAGTAGTGTTTATGGATGAGCTACCTACACTATCTTCTGCTCCCTCTGAACACTTCCCTGGGACCCAAGAAGTACTTGCAAGCAAAACAGTAAGTTGATGTACAGGTCAGCATATTGGCTTTACTTGCCTTTTTTTGTTTTTAAACTCTTTGAAAGGTAAATCTAACAGATCCACTACAGAAACTGCAAGTGAAACATTTGTCTCATGAAAAGTAATTTGAAAGCCAGAATTCCATCTTTGACAAATCTTGTTTGATAGATGGATGCCAGGTGCCTTTTATAAATATTTCTAGATAGGGCCTATATGTAATGCATTCATACAAATTCCTAGCATAACTCTGACTGAAGATTTGGGTAGGACTACATGTTAAATTCATATTTCAATTCTATCGCCTTGTTTGGTTCAACCAAATGATCTTGACAGCTTTCTGCAGATTTCGTTTCTTGAGCTTCTTGTTCTTCAGAGCAAAATAAAAGTCATAAGTTTTGGGTTTGCGTGGCAAGGTTTTGGTAGCGGGGGGGCTGCAGGGGTGGCTTCTGTGAGAAGCTGCTAGAAGCTTCCCCTATGTCCGATAGAGCCA
>NW_008825409.1:2218138-2222449 GCF_000699105.1 Pygoscelis adeliae | reverse complement strand
GGCCTCCCCATGAGGAGGAAGGAGCGGCAGAGACAACGTGTGATGAACTGACAGCAACCCCATTGCCCATCCCTCTGTGCCGCAGTGGGGAGGAGGTAGAGAAATTGGGAGTAAAGTTGAGCCCGGGAAGAAGGGAGGGGTGGGTGGAGGGTGTTTTTAAGATTTGGTTTTATTTCTCATTACCCTACTCTGATTGGTAATAAATTAAACTGATTTCCCCAAGTTGAGTCTGTTTTGCCCGTGATGGTAATTGGTGAGTGATCTCTCCCTGTCCTTATCTGGACCCACAAACCTTTCGTTAAATTTTTTCTCCCCTGTCCAGCTGAGGAGGGGAGTGATAGAGCAGCTTGGGTGGGCACCTGGCACCCAGCCAGGGTCAGCCCACCACAGGGATTCATTCCCCACCTGTGCTCATACCTTACCACCAGTGTAAATGTAGGACATGTCTATTTTTTAACTGCAGGAATAAGCCTACTTTATGCTTTAAACTAGCAAAAGAGAGCCGTAGGGTGCAGGCTGCGAAACATGCTCAGTCCTGTCAAGCACTCAAAAGCACTCAGTCCTGTCAAGCACCGTGCATTTGACTCTAGTGTGGATCTCTGCGTTCTGCTGCTGCTGACTGAAGCAGGAAGCATCCCTTGTTACCCAAACGAAGAGCAAATCTTCAAGGCAAACAATTTTGAAAAATTAATTTCTGCATGTGAGCCACTCCATCTCACCTGACCAAAACCAAAACCAGCCTATAAAATACATTCACAAAACAGTTGCCAACTTTGCATGGTCGTGAAACACTTTTTAATGTTTACTTATGTTGCTGGTGTAGCCATTGGTTTTCCATGGAGTACAGTAATTACATTCTACCCAAAGCTTTAACATTATGCATCTTAATTATTTACAACATAATGTGTTTAATGGTGCACTGTATTACTTGCCTTGGGTAATATATCTCCAACATTATGATATATCAAGCCAGGCAATAAAATTATTATGCAGAGAGAGACAGCTTAACACTTATCCTTCATTGCTGATGTCCCTACTTGTCTTCTAAGCCTGTGAGTAATTTCCCTCTTTAATTTATTCAGCTGCCTGGAGGGTTTTCTAGAAAACTTTCTGAGGACCTCAAACCTATCAAACTTAACTGAATATGAAACGGAAAGGACGTGCCATGCAATTTAGGTTTAACAAGTTTATTACTGATATGCTGGTCCTTTGATGGACCATTTTGCATTAGCAAACACCTAAAAAAATGAAGTCTTTTGGCAAAATATAAATAAAAAATATAGAATCCAGTAGCATGATGACTTAGCAATTTCTTTTCTCCTTTGTTAATTTAAATTTGTTTTTCCCTTTGGTAATCTAGATTTGTAGGTGTTATTGTAAAAAAGAAAGAAAGAAAAAGATTTATTTCTAGAGAACACATAAGACTTCTCTAAATCATATGTTCCTACAATAACAAAGCGTTACTGTACAGAAACGCACTACAGAATTTTAAAATACTCAAACAAAAACATGGTTAAGCTTGGAGTTTGAGCTCCAAACGTACTTTGAAAAGTCAAAGGGACAATGTTTTCTAGATGTGCAATTTTTAAACCACTGAAATATCAAGGATTTAAAGTTAGTCTGTCTAATAGGATGCCGCTAGTCATAACAATCCACAAAGTCCATGTTCTGAAAAAAAGGAACAGCGAGCTGAGGCCACTGTATGCTTAAGACATCTTCTTTCCCCTCCTCACCAAATCCTACTTCTCCATACTGCTCTGCACTCAGTCTCCTGCTACTCCGGTATTTCTCAGGTAAGTAGCACTCCCCAAAAGGAGAAGTGTGTGCATGCATGGTGATGGCAGCATGCCCAAATCACGAAGCGTGAGCGTGCACGTGTGTGTGAATGGAGAAAAGAAAGAATTTGTTGAAGCAAACTTATCTCAGCTGCCCAAAGGTGCCAGTCCTCACTGGAAGACATGGAAGGGGGGTACAGGGAGGTGATGGGAAGGAAACAGTGACAGTGCATCCTACCTACAGGAGCGTGGGGGGAGTGAGGTCATCATACAACAGGGAAGAAGATAAGGGGGGATATTATTTGTAGCAATTATCAACAAAGGGGAATGGGAGGAAATTCCATTTCCTGAAATAAAATGTTTCCCTGATCATACTCACAAGGTTATGCAGTTTATATACTGCAGCTTTCTGAGGGCTGTATTTACACAATCGTAATTTTAGTCCTAAAAATCAAAGGAAAGACAACTGTTCAAGAGAGGAAAATAACCTGATAAATCATCAGCTCTCTGGAACGCCTGACTTGCTTTCTTGAGTGTTTTAAATCTAGCCATACTGAACCACTCTCCAAAATCAGAACATGTAATTCCTGAAGGGTTTGGTTGTTTCTGGAGAAGTGAAGGTATTAGATGATTGCAGCAGGGAACTAGCTCAGATATGAAATGTATAGAAAAAGGCTCATTCTGTAATAAGCATTAAATGGAAGAGAGAATAGTGAGATCTAAACAACAGATACATTGCCTGCTGTGTTTAAATCAACACAATAAATACTCCTTCATTCACCAAAAAGTACCATTTAAAAAATGTAAAGCAGTATAAAATATTGACAGAGGTTCTGGAGGTTTTCTGCAGAGTGATAATATTCATTCTCTTCTCTCTTTGCCTTTAAAAGATAACACGTAGAAGCTGCAATGCTATGCAAACACAAATCATGCTGAAATACTATCCAGAGGATGTATACAACCGGCAACCCAGAGTGACAGCATGGCTGTTCTGCCATCCGGTGAAGTATCTAATTCACATTAGTGGAGGTCACTTTTTTCAGTGACCTCAATGGGCTCCAGGTTGGGCTTTGTGACAGAAAAATCATGGTGAGAGGGACAATGTTTGTCTGTGTACACTTCTACATATGTGTGCATGTGGAAAGGGGAGACGCAGGTGTGTGCAAACACACACGCCTCCTAAATCTCACAGCAGTTCCCAAGTGGCTCAGATGATCAGTGGCCCCATCTCATTCAACCATGTGTCTGCCTCCACCTTTAGCCTTACCTTTCCTCTTCCTCCCTGCTGCAAAGGGGAAGGAAACGAGGTCATGCGGTTCCTCATCTTCCTCTACATTGCCATTATGGCCCAGCACCCCGTGCTGCTGGGGGGCAAGGGCAGAGGGGAGCACACAGCAGGGTCAGATGAGCAGGCAGTGGGAACATAGTTGCCTGCTAGAGGAATGAGAGCGCTGCCTTGGGCTTAGTGCTTGAAGTGCTGGACAACAGTGCCTGGGAACTGCTGCTATCCAAAACTGAATTTTGGCTATTCGGCTTAAAAGATTTAAATCGCTCCTGCCTTAAACTGAACCGAGGATAGGAAAAAAAAAAAAAAAAAGAAAGAAGGTATGTTTGGGGGGAAAGCGACATCAGGTGGGGGTACTGCCTTTCCAAGAGAAGTAACAAATTCTGAGAGAAAAATTAAAAAGCTGTGAAAGGAATAGATAAAATACAGGCGCTCTGAATCAAAGGGTGAACCACAAAGCTACTAGACTGCAAGGACAAGAATTCAATTATATTTGCCTTTCATATCGTTTCTAATTGCTAAGGATCTGTGTTGAAGCAAAGTATGAAGTACTCTGATCTCAGATGTATAAATTCATGCTCTGATAAATAAAACACCTCTGAAGAGAAAAGAGGGGAAAGTTGCAAGAGAAGTTTAAAGGGAAATAATTATGCCTTATTGCAAGGCATGTTAGCACTATGCTGAATAGGAACTCTAAAAGCAGACACTGATTAGGATGGTTAGATTTTTTTTCCCCCAAAGAGAAACGCGGCATTGGAGATACAAAGGTACAACTGACACCGAGTGCAGGTGGAAACATCCTAAGGTACAAAAGGAAATTTTCCTGCACAGTGCAGCATAGTGTGGAGATTGTTAGGCTACCTGTAAATCTGCCGTATAGTCAATGTCCCAGATCAGACAGAGCAATGACTCTGCTGGGCATTCACTGCCCTGATTCCTTTCCCTTCCCAACTCTCCACACATAAAAGTCTGTCCTCACTTAGCTGGCCAAGACCGCAGCCTCCACAACACTGCCGTAAGACCAGCTACAAAGCTTGGCTAAGAGCAGTATTTTACCACAGGCTAACACCAGTACAAGTCTGCCAGATTTTGGCCAGGCTCATTTAACTCCATGCTGTCTCTACCTTCCTAGCTGCAAGGCTGCAATTCAATGTCAACAGAAGAAAGAGGAATCACTTTTTTCTTTTTCAATAAGCATGTGTTTTAGTTACTTATGAGAACACAAAATCCACCCTGAGCAGCAACACCACT
>NW_008825409.1:2217058-2218097 GCF_000699105.1 Pygoscelis adeliae | reverse complement strand
ACAGCAGCTTCCAACAACCGCTTCCTTGGGTAAGGAAACCTCACTCTCTGCTCCCCTGGGGCTGACAAAATGTGTCCAAATCTCTCAAATTTTCTTTGCCTAGGAATGTCTCTTCTAGAAATGAGCTTGGATGCTAGACTAGCTAGCAATTAAGATCTGGCTTCTTAATGACAGTAAATACCCGATGTTTTTAACCATTTTTTCATTATATCAGTGATGGAAGCCTTGTTCTCACTGGCTGAAGTCCTCACTCCTTCCCCCATCCACATACATCTACCCAGTGGGACCCCTCGAATTTTCCTTGGGGTGCAAAAGTGATTGCATTTGCTTTGTGCCTTTGTGGGGCAGTCAAGAATTTAAAGCAAAGTTACAAGGGAAAATGTAATGGTATTTGGAACTTTTAAAACAATTTACCTTTCATGTGTCGTTCTGAGCTCAGCTCAGAGACTACCCTTTCACAGTCAATCTCCCCCAGCCATCTCTCAATACACTGCAAACAAGATTAAGCTTTTGTTACTGTCTCAAAGTCAATCAGGGTCATCTGCAGCAGACAAGGATTGAAGGTGGTTTTTAACTTGTTCCTTATCCTTCGGTGATAAGGTTCGTTCCTTTTCAACTACATTCCAAATTGGGGGAAATATTTTTCTCTCACACTTCTTTTGCAGACTTCTTCCCTTCCTTTGTGGCCAATTTACTTTGAAGAACATTGTCTGTGGAACCTAACTGAAATATTTTCAGTCTTTTAACAGCAGCAATGGATCCAGCTCATCGTAATTATTTTAACACAGATATATCCAACTCTCAACTTCCAAGAGATTGCTTCCTCTCCTTGCTACTATATTAATTCCACTGATATTGCAGGGTTTTTTTGGTGGTGGTGGTGGGTTGGGTTTTGTTTGTTGTTTTTTTAAAGAACTGTAGTTTGCCTTTTTGATATAGAGCTCACCCACTGGTACATTCCTTGAAAAGAATGGTTATAGAGCCAGACCCATAAAGGAGATAAGTGAAGTCTGCAAAGATAATGGTTTGCATTTCAAAG
>NW_008825409.1:2193555-2217019 GCF_000699105.1 Pygoscelis adeliae | reverse complement strand
TTCAAAACAAATGTTTCAGGGATGCCTCTTCATTGCACAAGTACTTCATCAGCTCTCCAGTTTTGGTAAGTCACCAAAACGCAGATCACTTACGTCTATTAGCACAAGCTGGAGACTCACCTCTCTGGCATCTATCACACACACACCTCTGCCATAACAGCTTTCATTCACTGCTCAGTATCACAGCTTCTTTGCAGTTCTGTCTACACTTGGCATCAGTGGTCCAGAGACAGAAAGATACTACCACACTGAGCTGCAGAAGGAACGTCTCTCCCAGCATAGTCTCAAGCTCAAAGTGGTCCAGCTAAAAGACTCATTTCCAAGCTGCAAACTATCTTGAAGTTTCCTCCCTCGCCGACTCTTCATGCACTGACATTAGCAAAGTGCTCACCCCACACCACGATCCAACATGCAGGGATTGTCATGTTGGCTTCAGGACAGAAAGGTTCAGTGAAAGAAACTAGGTTCTTGTCCAGACTCTTTGATGAGTGAAATCAAACTTACGTGATTAAATATCCGATAAGACACCTGGTGTGTTCTCTGACCCTACTAGGAGTTGCACACTTTACACTCTCTGACTTATTCTACTGGCTTCAGTTGGCCATAAAGTGCATAAAGCTTTCAGTGTATGAAGCTAAACATTTTTACTGTGATAGTGCAACCTTAAGTTGAAGGCTCAGCTGCTAGATGTAACGAGGAAGAAAGAACCAAAGAAGTGTGTCAGCAGAAAAACACTCAAGTCTGCAAGAAAACAGGATGTCAAGGCTTATATCTTGGAAAAGAGAGCATGTTGGGATTTGCTTTTCTGCTCATACACTGAAATTCTCTTTCTTGAGAAGATTAAAGCCTTAAAAAATGAACTCTTGCACAGTTTGTGAGAGCATTTCTTCATTTGGAGAGAACAAAAACTAAACACAGCAACTTGAAACTGACTTGAAACATACCCAATTCTCCTTTCAGGGTGCAGTTCCAATGCAATGCAGTTAACTAACTCATCACCGATAGGCACAGCCAGAACATGCAGGGTGAAATTCACTTACGTAAACAGAATGGTAACTACATTCATGAAAATCTATGTCCGCTCACCTGGCTCTGAATGCCAACAACAACAAAAGAAGTTTAATCGCATAATCATGCTTTATCCCACAATAAACCACCTACCCAGATTTGGCTCTTACCAACTCTTTCTTCTCAGGGATAACTTCTGTCTTCAAATCAATTTTAATAGGATTGTGGGGTACAGCTGAGCACAAATGCCTGAACCCTAATTTCCCAGTGTTTCAGACAGATTTCTAGATTACTGCTAGCAAACAGACAGGCATTGGGCTATTAGGCCAGATCTGGCGCTGAGCAGTGAAAGAAGGCTACTTTCCTCTTTCCCAAAGCTATCTGTGCCTTTCCATGTCTCCTGAGAGCTTCTGATAGCTTGTGTATCTACTATCTTTTTCTTCTTGATGTTTCTGTTTCCTCTGCCATTTTCAGCCATAAATTTTTCAACATCACATCTCAAGTTGAAATGAGTGAAGCAATATGTGTAGATAAAAATATACGTATGTACCCACACACACAACCATGCATAAACACAAGTATATAAAGCTGTACAGTATAAACTGTGTTTTAAATGAGTGTGTACAAAAGATGATATTTGGCATTCTCACTATGTCATGGTCTTCACTACCACCCCCTGGAGATTTTTCATTCTCTCTTCCTTTCTGAGCATATACATATGTATGTGTGTGCACATGTGTTCATGTGCATGTGCGTATACAGAATTAAACAGCAGGGTATTTGCAGCATGTAGGAAAAACAAGGAGCACAAACTGTCCTGTTTGCTTGCAGTCCTGCTTTGATGCAAAGCAAAGACTGCGTGCATCCCTCGTGCACTGCCTCCAGATCAGAGCTTTCAGAGACTAATCCTGAATCCTGGCAGTAAGATTTGTCAGCTTTTCTAATGACGGAAGCTGCCTGGCAGAACTGGCTGAGTTACTGCACCACTGCTTTAGATCTCTGTTACTCCCTCCAAGGTCAGCTGTCCACTTTAAAAGACTGAAAAGAAAGATCCAAACAAGTTCAGAGCCAGGCAAAAGTTTGAGAGCTCTCTCCTCCACTCATGCCAGTGGGGTGGCAGGACTATTGTATGTATAAGGAGGGATACCGAGTGGAAAGACAGAAGAACTGAGCGTGTGCAGAAGCGTTCTGAAATGAAGAGCACAAGCAGCAAGAATTTTAGCTTATGGTTACATTTAGCTTGCACTTTTTCCACTGCAGCTAGCAATTGCACCTGGTCTACAGCCCAATTCGGCACCAGCAGAAGCCATTTGCAAACCTCCTTCTGGCGTAGCTGGAAGCAAGTTGATTCCCATTAAGAGAGGAAAACAGACACGTTTCACAGGTGCAAAAAAAATCCAAGACAAGTTCCCAACTAGTTGTTGGATCCTAAGGGATGCCTTTTCCTCTCCCACCTCAGCGGTTTTGCCTTACAGCATTAATTCTGAGCAAAGTAAGAACACACCACATGCCATTATCAAACTAGGCACCCTCACTATACATCTGTCAGCCATGGTACTAGAAGAAGGTACAAACCCTGACTGTACTTCAAAAGTCCACCTCTTTTCATTTGGGCACCTGTTACTATCACCAAGTTTTACATGATCTAGCACAAGGGGAGTCCATGGCTATGATCCTCCTTCACCTGGCTTCTGAAATAACTAAAATGACAGCCTTGAATATTGACAGAGAGAGTTGCCAAAAGAAATTTGATTAATTGTTCAGGGACATCCATCTTTACTCATTAGTCTCTGAAATTGCTCTGTCAGTCAGAGCAACATAAGTTTTTCGCCTGGAGGATTTAGAAAAATCATACTGAGCTAGAACCAAGGGACCTTGTCTGCTCGGTACTTGCAAGGCACTTCCTTCAAGGAACAAAACTACTGTCAGAGAAGAGGACAATGACAGGTTGCCAAATCTTTTTACTCCTCCTAATCACTGCAGTAGGAAATAGGAATTGGGTCTCTTGAAGACATTTCACTGCTAAAAACCGCCGCTAACCGCAGACTAAAACAAAACAAAACTCCAAACCAACCAACCGAACAAAAACCCTCCACATCTACCACCTCTGATAGAAAGAGTTATACCAAACAATAATATCACTAACCAGTCATCCTATCTCAGCACGTACTCATAGCCCCCATAACATGAAAATTTAAAACACTCTGAAATGAAATCCTTGTACCAAATGAAGTTCTTCTATAATACAACAAAAACAGGAGCCTTCACAATTACACTGTTTGTATTAAAAATGAGAAATGAAAAAAAAAAGGAAAGGCAGAAACCACAAATTTATTATCTCCTCTTCCTCACAGTTCCTTGAGCAACATGACTGGACTAAGCCACTGCCTTTGCTAACTTTTTTGTGCTATGTCTGTCATCTGCAGAGGTGCTGAACACAGCACAGCCCATCCGTAGGAGAGTACTACTAATGCACTTCTGTACGCAATGCCCAGAGCACATGAAATATCACACACTAGAATATGTAGGCTCTTTATCTGAGCTGCAGAAAGTTGGCGGGGGTGGGCAGATTCGGGTTTGGGGAGGGAGTGTTAGTAGTTGTTCTTTTTTAATCTCTGGAAGTTCCTGTTCAAATTCCCTGAGTCGGCTACAGACAGCTGCGAGGACAGTGCACTGAGGGAGAACTGCGTCCCACTGCTGTACGCACAGGCACGGCTGGAGATGGCTTTCCCAAATGCACCTCTGTAAAAGCCAATCCATGATGCAGAAACCCAGCAGAGACAGAAAATTTACCTACGTGGTTCTCCGCTCTATGCCTCATAGCACGCTGCAGACATACCCTGACTGTGGTTCCAAACAGTGCTAGACAGCACAGTTTAAGACATCAGTAACTTGCTTGGCTGGTTGGTCACTACTGAGACCAGCAGCAGAGTTTTACTGATGTGGTATAATAATGGGAAGTTTCCTAAAACATTCCAAAACAAGCAGTCAAGGTGAAGCTTGTGTGTGCTTTGGATATACTAATATTCACTTGACATTTTTTACAGATAGAGACAAAACATGAAATCTAGATAATTCTTCACTTGACTTTCTTTGGATAGGTCTAAGTGCTTAAAAATGTCAAATGAGGCTAATTCCTAATATGATGATTTTACAGAGAACTATCACACACTGTCTGACATTTAGGATTCAGTTCTCTGAGAAATGAATCCTAAATGGGCATTTTAAAATATTTAAAGGCTTATTTTTTCCCTTGACATTGCCTCTTTGCTCAAAGGCATGAGACAAATAGATACTGAAGAACAAATAAGGCTTTGAAATGTTGCAAACCTCACCTTGTTACTCCTGTAACATTCGCACAATGTCAAACGGATGGTCTTGCCTCACCATGTTATACTGTTGCCTTTGAAGACAATAAATGTTAGCAAGATACTGAAGCAGTGTATGCTCAAGGACGCTGTTCGAAAGAGAAAACGATTTGTTATTTTTGGTTTCTATAGTAGTAGAATAGCTACTCGCTGTGAAAGTCAAGATGGCAGACATTTACAAAACAGAAAGACACACCTTTCTTTTCAAAGCTCTAAGTTCATAATAGTTTGGGATGCTCCAGCACCCATCCCATGGCTCCCTAAACAAACCAAGCTCCTAGAAAGCAAATCAGAATGTGCATTTTCATAACTAAAGACGGCATCCCTTAGGGTTCATATTCTTGTGACAAGGGTTCACCCTTTCCCTGTCCTGGGAAAGAGACTGCATCTAAAGATGCAGTGCAGCCCTCTTTCTCAAAGAAAACAGCTGAACAGAAGTCTGCAAAAAGAACAGTGGAGTGGCTTTGTCATCAGAAATATACTGCAGCTCACCAACAGAAATAGCTGACAGAGTCAGACATCCAGTACCTTGCCTTTGCAGAAATACCTCAGGTCTCCCTATACCATCTTATTGACCAGATATACTCGCTGGACTCTAATTTAGTTGGCTGGGACTGATCCATATGACATTTAAAAAGTGGAAAGACACTTCACCTAAGCTAATGTCTTCAGTCAACCTAAGCCTATGAGGGATTACAGGCTTCTTTACCCTGCATTTGAGGTCAGGAGAACCTTAGTCACCTGTGAAACAATGATCCTGTGTGAGGAAATAGACTACCTGAAATCACAATGTTTCTGGAAAAAAACTAAGTGGGGTATTTTGGAGAACTGTTGCATTTCAATACCAAATGGCAAAGGTATTCCAAAGTAGAAAAATAAGCACTTCCGTTTCTGGCACAAACTTTTGGGTCTTGATGTGTAAAGGGAACACCTACAACCAGCTGTAGGTTGTGGCAGACTCTGACAAACATAAGCCCTGGAGACAGCAGCCTGAAAGGTGGTAAGTTAGCAGAAGCAGTACCAGAGAAGCATGGAAGGAAACATACTGAACTCTCTCTGTCATCCTCCTTACCACAGCCTAACTTGTCTGGTGTGGAGCATGGCTTTAAGATGCAATACATTTTGAGATACTTATAACCCTACTGAAAGACATTCTGAGGGAGGGTCCCCAGCATTTCTTCTTCTCCTCCTCCTCTTAAAAGCTCCTCAGGCTTAATGCTCAAAGATTCCTTACTTGAGCGTGAGCAGCTTCTCCATTCACCTTTGTAGTACTAAAATGCACTTCAGAGCTAGAAATCAAGACAAAGCAAACCTGAGATCTCTGAGGGCAGTATAGATTAGAATCATAGAATCATAGAATTGTTTAGGCTGGAAAATACCTTTAAGATCATCAAGTGCAACGGTTAACCCAACACTGCCAAGTCCACCACTAAACCAGGTCCCTAAGCACCACATCTACACGTCCTTTAAATACCTCCAGGGATGGTGACTCAACCACTTCCCTGGGCAGCCTGGTTCAACGCTTGACAACCCTGTCAGTGAAGAAAATTTTCTAATATCCAATCTAAACCTCCCCTGCCGCAATGTGAGGCCGTTTACTCTCATCCTATCACTTGTTACATGGGAAAAGAGACCAACACCCACCTCGCTACAACGTCCTTTCAGGTAGTTGTAGAGAGCAATAAGGTCTCCCCTCAGCCTCCTTTTCTCCAGACTAAACAACCCCAGTTCCCTCAGCTGCTCCTCAGAAGACTTGTTCTCCAGACCCTTCACCAGCCTCGTTGCCCTTCTCTGGACACGCTCCAGCACCTCAATGTCTTTCTTGTAGTGAGGGGCCCAAAACTGAACACAGTATTCGAGGTGCGGCCGCACCAGGGCCAAGTACAGGCGCATGATCACTTCCCTACTCCTGCTGGCCACACTATTTGGCCGCCTGGGCACACTGTCGGCTCATGTTCAGCCGGCTGTCCACCCACCCCCCCAGGTCCTTTTCCGCCAGGCAGCTTTCCAGCCACTCTTCCCCAAGCCTGTAGCGCTGCATGGGGTTGTTGTGGCCAAAGTGCAGGACCCGGCACTTGGCCTTGTTGAAGCTCATACAGTTGGCCTGGGCCCATCGATCCAGCCTGTCCAGGTCCCTCTGCAGAGCCTTCCTACCCTCGAGCAGATCAACACTGCCGCCCAACTTGGTGTCGTCTGCAAACTTACTGAGGGTGCACTCGATCCCCTCATCCAGATCATTGATAAAGATATTGAACAGAACTGGCCCCAATACTGAGCCCTGGGGAACACCGCTCGTGACCGGCCGCCAACTGGATTGAACTCCATTTACCACAACTCTCTGGGCCCGGCCATCCAGCCAGTTTTTGACCCAGCGCAGAGTACACCTGTCTAAGCCGTGAGCCGCCAGCTTCTCTAGGAGAATGCTGTGGGAGACGGTGTCAAAGGCCTTACTGAAGTCCAGGTAGACCACATCCACAGCCTTTCCCTTGTCCACTAGGCGGGTCACCTGGTCATAGGAGATCAGGTTGGCCAAGCAGGACCTGCCTTTCATAAATCCATGCTTACTGGGCCTGATCACCTGGTTGTCCTGTACAGGCCACGTGATGGCACTCAAAATGATCTGTTCCGTAACCTTCCCCGGCACCAAGGTCAGGCTGACAGGCCTGTAGTTCCCCAGAACCTCCTTCTGAAGATTAGAACTGCACAATGAGGAAAGAGCCATTACTTTCCATTTCAAGAAGCCGTGTGTATCTCTAACACCTTGTTAAACAAAACAGGAGGGGAGAAGTGACCTTTAAGCTGAGCTAGCTAACATTTAAACAAGAATAAGTACTCATATTAATTCTTACTCTCAGCTTAATTGCTCAACACACATTAAGTTAGTATCTCTCCATCTGTGTGAGCAAGGTCTGGGCTTTTCACTGCAAACATTTCACATGAAGGTGGACAAAAGAAAAGCCAGCTCATTTCTCTCTTCTCCAAGAATATCAAGTCTCTCATTTAAGACACCAGTTTGTGCAGGTCACCAATGACACCAAACATTTATGAAAGCACCAGCACACTCGGCTGTCCCAAGGACTAATGAGAAACAAATCAGAGTCCTGCATGAAGTGTGCTGGGCAGCATGGGCTCATGAGATGATTCACTGACATGATTCAGCGATGATTCAGCAATGACACTGTAAGGAGAACGAAGTATATCTCTCAAGTGACTTGGTCAGCTATGGGGACAAAGACAGCTTGAAACTACCTGTGGCTCTGTGAGGAATTTGAGAAGATCTTGAGCAGTCTGTAATGCTTCTGTCTGCCAACTGCTCGACCTCCCTGCAACGTACCTGCACAGTGAGAGAATTCTTGACTGACCAGATCTAGGTAGCGAAACTAAAATAACTACAATGTTTTGGGTGATGACAACTTTCCCACAAGAGAAAAAGAAATGTCTTAACTGACAAAAAAGTATTTTTGCAGAAAAATACTAGTTTAGTCGTAAGGAAAAGTCATAAAGAAAAATCCAATGGAGGATGAGAAGCCCTGAAAGGGAAGCTGGAATTCCAAAATACTTTTCATTACACTAACAACTCTTTTTCCTTTGTTCTGGTGATGCCTGGGAGCTCCCAGGACTTTTTGGATCTGACAAAGTTTCAGTACCTTCACTGTCCCAGACCAGTTTTCAGCTCTGGGAATCCTGACTCCAAAGCCAGAATCAAGAAAGCCCCAAAGTCATGGTCCAAACCAGGCCTCTCAGCCTACCCGCCACACAATTAAAAAATCCTGGGGTGGCCACAGAGCTCTTGGGTAGCCTTTCTCACAGAGAACTGATACTGGGAGCAACTTCTTGCCTTACATACAGCAGTTGGCTTCTCAAGTAGCCAGATACCATCAGACAATTTCAGATTTGCTAGTGTTTCCAAAAGAAAAGTTTTGAAACATGAATTTCTGAAAAGTAATCACTTTGGACTGACTCAGAGCAAAAAACCCACAAGTTCTGAAATGTCAAAATTCCATTTCTTTAACATCGCAGAGTAGCCTTGAAACTTGGCAGGAACAGGCTCGTTCATTAGGTCTCTACTTGATGGTTTCTAAAAAGAAACAAAAGATTTACTGAGAGGGATATTTCTTTTGATTTTATGGCTGATCTCTCATTGTTGGACACAGTGGGACAACCGCGTATAAGTTTGTGACCACATTCTTTGTGCACTGTCAAGGCAAGTTATCTACATGGTACATAACTTTCATCTTTTCATTATGTCATCTCTAGAAAACCATTCTCCATTTCATTATTTCACCAGCAGGTCCCATTAGGACATTCCCTATAATCAGATCAAATTCTCTTTCCCAGGAAGGTACAATAAAAAGGCAAAATTATCAATACAAAAGGCAACCAGTAATCTACTCCTAGAAAACCTCAGAGGATGTCAGGCATTCACTGAAAGCACAGTGGATGCCTAAAAGTAATGATAATCTCAGTCTTGTATGATCATATAGAGCTGATAAAGGCAATCCTGGGACTGCCTCACAACAGGGAGATTGTATAATGGACTTTAATTGAATTTAATGCTAGAGGAGTTTTATATACCAGGGAAAACTCATCCCAGAGAGCTTTTTAGAACTAAATTTTCAAAAAAACATCTGTATATGCATGAGTCTGAATTTTCAGGCAGGAACAACAGGATTTAGATCCATGACTGTCAGATGGAGTGAATGTTTGTGCAAGCAACCCATAAAACTCGATTCTGTTGCTTCTGCCACCACAGGTAGGTGCACAGGATAAGGATTTGGTACAAAACATGCAGGAAAGGGTTGTCTTACCCTGCATGCACACCCCAGATGAGGGTCTGTTCAGGGTATGCACTCGCTTTGCTTCCTGCAAACACTGGGAGAAGTAAAGCAGTTAAATGTCTTATGCAGTGATGCAATGTTGTTCTCTTTCTCCCTCCTGATTTTCGGCTCTGACGTTTCCTGGCTCACTTTTAACATGTCTGTAACTAATCAAAAGTTCATTAAGACATCAAGGAGACAGGTACAGCCAGAAGTTTCAAGGGAGCATGTTTTTGTCCATAAATTATTTAAAATCTACTCATTATTAAGAAGTAAGCACAAGGCTGTCACAATGAATCCATCTCTCTTAACGTAGGACGATTATCCACTACATTTGGAAACAACTCAGTCACACTGCAGAGGAGACCCAAGGGGACTAAGACTGGAGCATGACCTAATGGTTTTTAATTGCTGAGGCAACAAAGGCTAACAGGGTTCCTGGCTTTGCATTCCTACCAGCTAAAAACAGTGTAGTAAGCCAGCCACAGAGAGAGAAGAGAAAATAAAAACAGAGGATGACTATAGAGAAATTAGAAAATCACAGCTATTTTTTGCTACCAAAAGTTGAGAAAACAAAACATATTAAACTGTGAAAGAAAATAAATGCTGTATTTTACAATAAGCATCACAAGTTAAAGAAGTCTAAGAAATAATCTAGAACACCAGAAACCAGAACTGCCATAAATCATTATTTCATATTCCTGTAAAATTCCAAAGCCTGAGAGCTAAGTTTTCAAAAGCGGCTATCAATCTGAACAGTATTCACAGTGGGGTCTGTGACTCCAGACTCGCAAACTCCCTGTCCTGCATACCTGTGTGCATAAAATTCTGAGCACAAATCGTGTGTGGGTGTGCACATGCATGTGCACACATGTGCACGTACACACAGGACCATTTGTGTGTCTACTTTCAGATCAGGGTCATCTGTAGACGTAGGCAAAGTAGGCAGTTTTCAAGAACAAATGTCTGCTGGAGGTGATAAAAGGAAAAGAAGCAAAGTAAGTCTGACTGCCTATTGTTGGCTTTGGAAAGCTGAACACGGCTGGTGCTACTGAAAAGGAAGCCGCTAGTGTAATGTTCTTTAAATCAAGTACTATATAAAAATAGTCATAAATAAAAAAATTAAAAACATTGACTAGACAGTCCACTAGTAAGCCTTAGGCCTACACCAATTTGCCTGAATTCCTTCATGAGAAACCTGCTTCCTTTCTCTTTTGTTCCTCTAGAATCATCTATTAACGAGATCAGAGTCCCTTACAATCAGAAAACTTGTCAAATAAAAAGATATTGCCTAGCGATGCATGTGATCACATCCCTATTATGAAATATCACTTCAGAGGTAATCTGACTCAGAATAAGCTCAGCATGGCTCCTGAGGGTAACAACTTCCATGTCCCTCTGGCGAAGAGACACCCGGAATCCACGTGACTGTCTGCTCTTTCATCCCTCATTTCGAAGAAGGGTAGTGCTGAGGGCTGAAGCGGGCTGACACTCCACTCTGCAGCACTGACAGTAAGCTAAGGCTGAGAAGACACTTCCACTCTAACCCCTGATTTTCAATCATTTCTGTGCTGCAGAAACAGCCTCCTGTGAAAGAAGGAATTTGGAAAGAAAACGTGATGACTGAAGCTCATTTAAGGTCATTGTTTAATTTTGATAGAATAAACATGAGCTGGCGTACTCAGAGACACTAAATTCCCCTACTTAATTTTTTTCCTCGAAACCTTACAGTTTATTCTCTTACTGCCACAGCTTCTTCACTCAAAAAAGTGGGATACGTGTGCATCCCAGCAAGTTCAAGACTTCTCCTTAACAGACAGCATAACTAGAAGAGGGAAGGGAGGAGCAATCTCTCACCTATTTTGCTGTCATCGGCAAAGGCCTCCCCATATACTGACTGAGCCACTGGAGTAATGCCAACTCCTTTCTGATAAGGAATTTCGAAGCCATGGAGCAAAACACAGACAAATGAGTGTGAAAGGATCTGAGCCTGACCAGTGCCGGAGTGCTGCAGCTGGGCCAGTTTTGAACTGAGCAGGGAACTCGCGCTCAGAGGTAGCCAGCCCAGGTGGCATCTGGGAGACACTGAAGATCCCAGCTTTGAAGGTCAGGCCTATTTACAGAAATAACATTCTAGGATTGCCTGCCCTCTAAAAATAGTACAAAATGGACACAATATGTCCCATGAAGTTCTCTCAAAGAAAATGCCAGCATTACTGCTTCACTGCAGCTTTCTGTAAAGGTCTGCTTATTCTCTACCTTCTGCTAACTTAAGCCTGGTATAAATACACTGATGTCTGTGTAGGTACCTCTGATGAAACCCCAAGAAAGCAAGTTCAGAATCAGACCAAAATTGTTTGTTATAACCTACAGGGAGCCTGTAACATGCTTTTTTTAAAAAAATACACACTTCTCATTTATGATGGGACATGATGAATGAAGTATGCTGTGCTAAGGCACCTCGGTTTATGTACAACGTTCAAGCTGACCCCCAACATGAAGCAACAGTAAACCTGTTCAGAAGCATGACACAAACACCAGCTAGGAGCTTTTTTCATTGCTTATTTTAAAGCACACAAAAAAATGCTGAAAGAATAATCTTCCCCATCCACAAGGTATAAACCCATAGTTGCACATACCAAAATGACTAGGAATTTACTTTTTCACTATGTCCCCACAGTCAACAACACTTTAGAATTTAAACATTTTTTGGCTGAGCTTTGTGAAGAGTAAGTTGCAATGAAAAAAGTGACCCACTATTAGCATTTTGCAGAGCTGTATTAAAAAATCCTCAGCCTTACCATCCTAATGTTTTCCAAGTTCAAGGGGCCAGGAGTGCTACAGGGGACCTCGAGGCGGCAGAAGGGAGAGAAATGATCCCTGTGAGTTCCCCCAGGGCAGCCATTCTAGCTAACGGAAGGAAGGAGCACTTAGCCGAAGTCAGGATCCAGCGGGAAGGCAGGAAAGCTCCCCAGGTCCAGAGCAGCAAGGGATCTGAAGAGCGTTAAGTGAAGGGTGAGCCCGGGGGTGCTGAGGAGAGGCAGAGAACGGAATTGGAGAGGTGGAAGAGCAACATTTGTATTCAGTGACTGACGCGGGGATGTGCACAGAGAGGGATGAGGACAATTTCCAAAGATTCTCTTCTAATCCCCATAGTCTTCCTCAAAAATGGACCTATCCCAGGTGATTCCAGCTTCAGACTTGGTCAGTAAACCCTTGATAACACAAAACACACAGCAGGTTTGGATCAGAACCAGAAACATATGATGGCAGCATACTAATCCAACAGTTTGTCATTAAAATCAGTATTCTAAGCAGAAAAACCTGTATTAGTGATTTTTTCTACTCCCTCAGGAATTAATTTTCCTTTGCTCTCTAAGCCTCTGTGGCCATTTTTACCTGTAAAGTCACTTTATTTATCTGAAAAATTACAGATTCTAGAAAAATGAAAGGTACCTTTGGTTCAATTTTCTCCCTCAGTCTCCCTCCACAGTCACGACTGCTCCCCTCTATTATTGCCAGCAGTTTCTGGTCTGAATCTAGCTCTAGCATGCCATCAGAGACAAGATTTCTGCCACTTCTTTTATTCTTCCAGTAGATCCCACTGCTAACAACACCATGTACTTTGCGACTGCAACCCTGTGAACTGCACATAAATCGCACATTAATACCTTCAGGTCCTGAAGAACTGCAAGAGTGGGACTTCCCAGTCTGCTCCATTCCTCATCTAACAAAATGAATGCTCCCTTGCATGGCAAGATACCTGGTTCAGGGTATTAGTCTCCCCCCCAGCTACAGTTTGGGTTACGTGCAATGTAGAGCGTCATGAACTAAATCTAAAGCGGTCCCGGCAGGGCACATCTCCTCAGCCAGCTGCCCTTCCTGCTCTGTGGGAACTCACCCGGAGCAGGTACAGGAAACATACCCCTTATTCTGTCAGTAGTTTAACTTCTGCTGACAGCACAAACCCATTTGCACACCCCAGTCATCAGCCGCCTCTGAAATAGCTGAAGAACTGTTCTAGGCTTTCTCCGAACCTCGAGCTTTTGAAAGCGCTTCTTACCAAAAAATCACCACAGTCCATGTTATTAGTTACTCTTAGCATTGTTCTGATTTGTTGTGCCTAATTCTTTTTCTGCAACTTCTACCTGAATTACAATTGGTGGTACTTATAATGTGTTTTCATTGTTTTAGCATGCTTGTGTTTCTTCCACTTCTAACTGTGGTTGTTCCATTTGCGTAACATTCCCAAATTGTAATTCAGCTCTCCTGGGGTTTTATTTCTGTAAGATTTGGTCTTGAGCTAGAAGACGTAATAAGCATACGGGATTTTCATTTTTTCCAACTATTGGTAATAAGACTATATATTTTTTCCACAGACATAATTGAATAGCTCTAGGGAATACCATAGGGTAACAATTACATGAAATTATTAAAAGTATCCTTTTAAATCTGTCTTGACATCAGTCAACTGTAAATGATAATTATTCTTTTTTTTACTATTAACTTGATCAGAATAGTAATACCTGGAAATACAACCAACTTTAATTAACAGCTTATTATGATGGAAACTTGTTACTTATGGAGAGACACTGTGTATATAAATATGCCCATTTTTTCCCATAATTAATGTGTGCGAAAGACAGTTTGGGGAATCTACCTATGTTTGATTCATGAATTTCAATTTGATTTTATGAACCACCTCTATTCTTCAACCTTTTACTGTGTGCTGTCTGCTACTCCATGTACTTTGGAGAAGGGGGAAGAGTGTTGGAAGATCTGTCTCAAAACAGGCTGATTATTAAAAATTATCAGCACCTGAACCAATCCTACCTGGGGAGAACAAAAGAGTAGCAATGTCCTTGATAACGCTGGTTTTCCCCAACTTCTCTGGAGGGAGCTGAAAGAATCAAATTTCCACAGAAGCGAAACAAAGGCTCAGGTGTCTGGCTTGGAGACCACAGAGCTTAAAAGAGTTGCAGGGGGGAGGCAGAGAGGAGACCAATACTCGAACAAAGGATGGAAAGCTGAGCAACATGGGGAAAAATGGAGAGGCGACTGTTTGCCTACAACAGCAGGTGAGGAAGAAAGAAGCTGTCAGCAGACACTCAAACGTGCAATTCAGACAAGAAGCCACACAAAAGGGAATCTGAATCCTGTAAAATTCATGCCTGATGCCAGTTACTACTCCCCAGTGAAAGGGAGGCTGAGGCAGCATTTTTTATTGCTTTGTGCACAACTGCACAGTTCTTGCAGTAGCTCAGGTATAAACTGCATGGTTTGGGAACCTTCACCGAGCCTCCTTTTGCCTCCTCTTCCACATTGTACTGAACTCAGGAGCTGGCATATTCACCAAAGGAGCTGTGGGATATGCTGCTATCTGCACTGGGCCAGGGAGGTAGCAAGGCAGCTGTATCATGAATCCATCTGCACGTACAGTGAACAGAGAGCACTGTGCCTAAGAAGCATGCCGGGAAGCCTGGGAAAAGAGAATGGTAGGGTTTATGCAGGCTTGGAGCAGTAAACATGCTCATCTAGTGTGCTGAGACCCACCAGGACCTGCCCGGCCCCTGAGCTCCTGTGAAAGTTCAGCTGGAACCTTCTCCTCTGGGAAATGATTGCACAGCAAAGCTATTCAGCAGAGCCTGGGATATAACACTGGCAAACTTATTTAATAGTAAAGCCAAAAAAAGATCACCTCTAGCAGTTCAATTTTTGAGCTTGTAATTGCCTCAAAATGCCATTAAACCACTCTGTTATAAAGGCAGCATTTTAAGAGGCTAAAGTGAAGGAGTAGAAAGCAGTTTGGAGATTTCATTCCTTTACAAATATATATATTGAGTAATTACCAGTGAGATCCAGGCACTTAAGCCCAGGCATGAATCTCAGGAAACCACGGGGGGGACACACCTCAACAAGAGCTGAACTTCAGCCCTGTAACTGCAGCAGGGTTTGGTCAGGACTATACCTCCAGGACTCACGCTGACCCCGCAGCACTGAAGCGCGAGGAGCGTCAGAGTAGTGCATCCCCATGTTCAGTCTACAAACACTATGACTGCCAACAGCCGTGGCACAAAGAAACTTACTTGAGGAATTCACACTTACAGTGCTGCCAGGCAGTAGAAGCACTTAATTCCATTGCTGTTCCAACAAGCATCTGGGCAGCGTGGAGCACAGATTGCAACTCATGCTGGGAAGCAGTAAATGTTTCTCGGTGCCACGTACACAGGCATCCGAAACACACCCAGGCAACCCATAACCTGAAACACACAGTTGTAGCACAGCCACCAGGGAAGCAATGGTAACAAGGATCAAGCCAATTGGTCTCCTCATTCCCAATAAGCAGATGCTTCAAATAATCAGGGCAACGTGCCCAGCGTTTTGGTCCCAAAGGTTCCCAAATGGTTACTTTAATTAACTTAACTCCGCCCACCTCTTCGCATTCCCGAAACACGGGATATCCTAGATCTTGCTGCTGCTTCTTGTGCAGCTTCTCGGAGACTAGGGAGGTCAGAGGACATGTCCACGTGACACAAATGGCGCAACCCTGAAACTCCCTAAACTGGGCAGGTTCCAGGTGGAACACCATCCACATGGGTGCTGTCCCACCCTGCTTCTGACTCCAGAGCCGGCTCATTCAGGTCAGCCTGCACAATGCTCCACAGCACAGGAACGTCCACAGTGTTCTCACCATACAAATACCTAATTAATACTACAGAGAGGTAAGTGCAGTGACAGTAAGAAGACTGATCTCATCATAAAAAATGTCAGCTACTTTTTTAATACTGCACCAAAACTTAGTCAAAGTGCTCCAAACCTACAGGACAGTGCATTTATAAGCATTATACAGAAGTAAGCGTTTCAGAGAAAATTAAGCATCAGAGTTAATGCCCAATTAAGATAGATAACTCATGGGGAGATATAATCTCTATCTTACTGCAAACTCAGCAAAGAAGCCCAGTATCATTTCACAGGGGGCAACTTACAATCAGAAGAGTGTTTGTTCTCTTGTTAGCTCAAGTTCTGCCAAAAAACCATAGCATCACCCAAACAGTTCTGGTGCCATTCACAGCACAAAGGGCTGGATCAAATACAGTGGAACGGCCTTTGATCCAAACAAAACAGGCCACTTTTCCCCTTCCTCCCAAAGATTGTTTTTATACCAAGAGAGACAAAGAGTTTGTTGGAGGGACCTGTAACCCACTCCCATAACAGGGTGTGAGTGAAGTAATTTCGGCTGAAGAAAACATAATGTAGCTCTTCCAGGACATGAGTTGTGACAGGATTTGCACAAGAATAGGAGGGTGAAAAGCTAGAATAGGAACCTGCACGTCTTAAAAGCCCATCCCAAATCTTATTATGGACAGGAATATCTATTCCAAGGCAGAACTAATTTTCTGGATTGTAGCGCACTTAAAGAAAACATAGCCCAGCTTTTTCAATCACAGCAGATTCATTTTCTTCACACTTTTATTAACTTGGCATTTTATTTCACTGAAATGCTATAGGCCCTCCACATAAAAATGTATCTCACAAATACATTTCCCAGCTAAACAGCCTTCTAAGCGCTGCTTGCCTTTGAGTTTATCCCTGTGGAGGCATTGAAGGAGGAAGGCGGTATGTGGAGGAGAGATTCATATTGAGGAAATTCTCTGAAGTAATTCAGTAACCCCAGATCTTTTGGTATACAGTTTCAGAGCCTCCTGTAGCTTGGCTGTATGTCAGGAGTTATTAAATCTGGGTACCACATTAGAATAAACATTTGTCTCAGCTTTTCATAACATGTTCATCTATACCATAACTAGCATACAACTACAGGCCATTGGTGTAAGTGCTAACTGTTATTTGAAGATCCCAGGTTGCAATCCACTAACAGAAACATTTGACACAAAACACCAATCTCTCTCCAGCCTGCTCTTCTGTCCATCTGCAAGAATGGCAGGGTGCCCGTTCTCAGGCTGTAACAACAAATTGGCCAAGGAACAACAGGCCTTCAGGAACTGGCTGGAAAAAAAAAACAACCTATGCTCCAGCCTTGCCCCTTGATAGCAGTCCCTACACTCACTGCTTTACCCTTCTGTGAACTTACATCAGCTTTTGGTTTTTAAATTAAAAGTTGTCGGTGGAGTCACAGCCCTGGGATACATACAGACAGCTGGCTTGGCTATGTGAGGGCAGCAGGGATCATTCTGCAGCTATTAAAAAAGCATTGTCAGAGAGAGCAGCATCTTAAATGGCACCTGTTGGCACTTTATGTGCCACAGAACAATACATGCAAAAGATGACAAATACCCTGTGCAGTTTGGGTTGTCTCCAAAGATTTTAGTACAGCATTTGTCAGGGAAACACTAGTGCTGGTTGAATGTTGCACTGCAACAGAAAAATCCTGCCAGTAGGAACTGTATGGAAACAAGATCAGTGCCACCAGCAGACAGGTAGAACTACAGAAAAAAACAACAAAGCACTGCTTAAAAACAGAGGATGGGCAGCAGACTTGAGCTCCGGACATGTGTGCTGAAGTCACTGAAATGTGTCACTGAAATGGTGATAGAGGCAACAGAAGCCCCTCTGTGTCTAACAAAACAAAGATGCGCTTCCCCGTTTGGGATCACCACACTCTGCTCTCCTGGTCTGCTCCAGCATTTACCCAGGCACAGCAGAGCCGTAGGGGATGGAACAGGCCAATGTCCCTCTCTTCCCTTAAAAGGAGTAGGGATAATCATTTCTCTCATTGCTAACATGTTTTGTTGAAGATAATTTATTCCCTTCTCCTGGTTTCTCTATACACTGTTTCTCCTTTCCCAAAATTTCCTCTAAGCATTAAGAAAGCATGCCCTGGAGAAGAAGACAGGCGAGCACATGCTACTGAGGTGCAGGAAGGCATCCACCATATAGCTTCACCATGCAGAAATAAATTTGGGATCTAATTCATGACTTTTAAAAAGAAATTTCTGAAAGAAAAAGCTGGTTGGGACCTATCTGATTCTCAGTACTGTAAGACACTGACTTTTTAAAATACTAATTTCCAAATTTCTTGGAAAGCTGAACTTGCTAAGAATAAAAAAATAACTCTTAGCCAAGTGCTGTCACAGCAACATGAGGGGCCAAGCTCAGATATCTGAGGGTTCCTCTTATGATTTGAGCAGTGATGGTTTGAGCCCCATGCAGACACCTGGAGAGTCTTAACTACTTTCATTAAGAGTCTTTACCAGCAACACCCCCTCAATTCCAAGGGAAGAAAGCAAAAACATGTTTTAGGTGGAGGAGAAAGGAGCTGAGTGGGAAACAAAATAAACTTGGGAAAGCCAATGAGTGATAAATCAATAATATCTTCTAGGTAAGGCACTCCCATCCCCAGGATCCCTTGGCAATGCGTCTAACTTCAGCCTTTCTCTCACAGCTGTGAGTGGCTATTGAACCAACATTTCAGTACTAGCATGAGCCATATCCCTCATTCTCTGCTGTCACAGTTGCAGTTTGCTGTTCCAGTTCAGCTCTGGGCGCTAAGAGATGAATGGCTCTGAAGGCACTACTTAAGGTTATCTCAGCTGCAGTGCACATGCTTTTATTTGCTGATAAGTAAAAAAGGAGTCCCTCGCTGGAGGGCACCTCTTGATTCAATCACTGCCTTCCAGAGCTTCAGCACAAGCAATCTATCTCCTGCCAACCCCCTCAAAGCCACAGAGGCTCAGTACTGAATCTCCCATGAGGAAACAACAGGTGCGTGAAAACACTTAAACAGTTCTTTCTAACGGTGATGCAGATCCAGGGCAAAAAAAGCAAGAGCTGCTATTTTTTTTCTCCACTTAACCTGCCTTGCCATGGAAATGAGGCTGATGCAACCTTTGCTTTTTTCTCTCTCTTCTTCTAAGCTTCTTGCTTCTTTTTCTTGCTCTTGTCTCTACCCCCAGTAACTTCAGAACCTACAAGAGCGATTTCAGCACAGTAGAGGTCTCTGAGGTTCCTACAGATTTCATAAAAAAAAAAAAAAGACACCTGAGTAGCAGAGAAATATCCTATAAGCCCTACAAGCAAGGGAAACAATGCAGTGGAAACTTGTACCATTTAAGACACCAGAAAATCCACAGAGGAAGAAGCTCTTACCCATGCTGACTAAAGTTGACAGTCACTGAATAGGAAATTGTAGGAAACCAAAAACCTCTTGGTTCTGGTATTATGGGCATGTTACATTCTGCTTTTCAACGGCTTACTCTGAGCACATGTAGGACAGCATTACTTCCTCAACAAGGAGGAATACATACCCACAGCCTTGACAGTGTAACTGTATCTGAACCAAGTGCAGTAGTCTGACATACGCAGTTTCTCTCCCTTGCACACATTCAGAGGTGCCAGAGAATATTCCCTTCCCTCCATCTCCTTTGTCTCACTGGAGCTATAAAGCTGCCCTGAGTCCCTCCCCTCCCCGCTCACCAACAAATGCAAGCAGCAAGCTCCCCGCTGTTGAGTTTCAGGCCACAAACGAAGTTCTGGAGCAAAATACAGGAAGAAAAGAAGAAAAAAAAACCCCAACAATTAAATTGAGATTCTGCTTTTTAATCAGCAATGTCACTGAACAAATAAGGCACAGAGGCACCAAAATAGAAAGGAATGTGCAAACTTGGGAAGTACAAAATAGCTACAGAGAAGTTCATACTAAGGGGAGAGCCAGACACAGACAGGGAAACTGTTGGTTCAGCTCAGGAAACACCAGTGACCGATATTCATAAACGATAATGATGCAGCAGATCTCCAGGGTCCTCCACTGACCTGGTGAGACAAAATGCAAGACTCCTCCCCTCGTCCTGTATAAGATAAAGATGCCACAGGCAGACAGAATTAGTCACCGTGAGAGCGTGGACAGAACAGGTTGACGGTGCTGGTCATTAATTTTAAGAGCCAGACTGTGGACAGGCGTCTCAGCAGAACAGCAGAGGACAACGCATTAAGAAGAAATATGACTCCTTTAGGGTGATAGGTCTTCACAGGATTTCTATTTTGGGCCCCATAGTCAGCTATGCAATAGATCATGATTACCACCTAACTTGTAACAAACAGTGTCTTGGGTGAGGGAGCGTGGTTTGGCTAAACCTCAGGAAAGGGACATTGTGAGGTGCAGTGCTGAATGGAGGTCCAAATCAAGCCTATGCTTCATCAAGGGCCTACAGCCATAAAAGATGTCTAGCTGTTACGAATTGGGTTCGTTATTTTTTTTCCCTGGAACAGAACCCTTTGATATACTTCTGCAGCACACCAAATGAGGAGAAATACATCAGAATTTTCGCAGTGAAAGCTTACTAAAAACATGCAAAAGAAAAAAATTGCAGACAGACAGCATTCTCAGACCCTGTTTAAAAAAACCTCTCTTTCTCAACATTTGCTTTGGCACTCTTACAGTGTAGCATGCCAGACCAGTACCTCCTAGTAATGTGTTAAAATATTTCTGTGCTTACAATATTTTAAAGGCATTGGTATTTTGGGGATGGTGGGAAGGCTGGAAGGACCAAGAAGAATAAAGGAACATGTGTCTCAGCACCAGCCTGAAGAGCCATGGTGCGATGAGGAGCTCTGGGCTAGCACCAGACATCAACAGCCTGCCAGAACCCATGCATCTGAACAGCTAGACCCTTTCTGGCTCTTTTAATTGACACAAACAGGAACTGTGTGGCCTGGTAGTGAGTGTTGAGGTGTTGTCTCCGCTGTTTTCCTGTGGGTTCCACTGTGGTTTTCCACCCCACATCCTACTGCAATTTTCACTCCTTCCCAAAAAGCCCCGTAACTCAAATAATAAATCACCATTTTACAACCAGACGTAACTCAGTCTGGGCAGGGTCACCACAAGCAGCAGTTTCCTTAAGCAAAAACGTTTAGCTGTGCTCACTGTAAACCAGAAAGAAACTTTTCTGATCATCTGTGCCAGGGCAGCACGGCCTTGCCAGAATAGTAGAGCTCAACTTCACACCCACAGAGCCTTCCTTCAAAGACTGACGCTGAAGTCCTAGTAAGATGTGCCAGTGTCTATCTCCTATCTCTCCTACGCAGGGAAAGGGGATCTTCTTTGCCTGGCTGGCAGTTGAAAAGATCCTGATGCCTCCTTTCCATCCAGCTGACAGATGTATAAAGGGAGGCTGTCAACTCATTTCCCATAAAGCAGTTTAAACAAGTCTAACATCTTTCAGCTCACACTGAGCATGAGCAATACAAGGCCACACACGCACACCCACTGAACCCCTGAATCCTTTTTAAAGAACTGTGTACTAGTTCCACCAGTATGAACCTGCCAGATCCAGCCAAAATGTGGACTGCTCAGGTATTTTCTATGAGGTCAAATGCATGAACTGCTCTATTTAGTGCAATATCTCATCACAATATTTCACTGCATCAGTCCATTAAATTTTACGCCTCTGCATTTAGGAATGATAGCTACCTACAGAAAGTAACTAACACTGCACCCTAACTGCATTAATGCCACACAGAAGCGAGAACGCTTCACTTGATAAAAGAACATTTTAGGCGGTCCCACAAGGGAAAAGAATACATTTGTATTTCTCTTGGTCAAAGCATAAGCTCACCATTTGATTGCAGCTTGTTTGATAGCAATCTGCTAATATTTGTGTAAGGGTCCTTGAAGAATCAGAGGAAAAACAGCACAAAGAAAACAGAGCAACATAAAGCAAACTTCAAGACATCTGGTGAATACCCAAGTAGTGGGAGAAGTGAAAATGATTAATGGTATAGTATCAGCGCACAACAGCACAGTGGAAGTAAGATAGCTGGGTTTTAGAAAGCAGGGCCATTAACACACGAGGTGAAATGACCACGCAAACACTGGTTGCTGAAGGGCAAGGTAGCAGGAAACAAAACAAAGTTACTGTTGCCCGTAACACCTGGTACTAAAAAGCCAGGGCAGCGGGCCAACATGCTGATGAGAAAGAGCAAAGCATGGTAATTATTCTTCCCCTCTCATGAAAAAGCAGCGGGGTTAATTTTATCCTGGAACAAAAACTATATGCCACTGAAGGAGCATTACAGGATCAGCTCAATATCCAAACCTAGCTGTCTAATAAGCAATTTTTTCCTAAGTGCTTGGTGATGGAAAAAAGATCACATGGCATTTTGAAAATTATTGTGCTTTTTTTTTCCTCAAATGGGCATTAAAAAGGGAACAAAGGGTTTTAAAGTATAATCCTGCTAAAAAAAAGAAAGTTTTATTCCTTTTAAAAATTCTAAAATCTAGATGAATGGCCAGGAACTCAGGGAAATTATGAACTTGGGCTCATACGCTGTGCAAAATTCAGATCTGGGATACAAAATGTGCGTGCTGCCTCAGTTACGACATTTCACATTCCTTTAAAAAGCACACCTCATGAGTTTTCCATGAAGTGAATTCAAACAGCCATTCTTCTCTTGCATAGCTAGGCAACAAAATCTAACATACTGAAATAAATTAAACAGCAATTTTCTAGCTCTCATTTAGAAGATAACTTCTAGATGCAAACCAAGTGGAAGTGATGTAGCTACACTTTGCAATGCTGGCAGCCAGACCCAATACAATTCACGATGGACTCCAACTTGCTTTTGGTGGTGGAGACGGCTAATGAAGATTTAGACAAGCATAAAGGAAATGGGACTTTGCATCAGTGCAAACAGTGGAGAAACTGCCCTTTTACACATTAGTTTTATATCCCCTCCATTACGATCCTCCATCTAATGTGTTATCTGATGATGCCATACATTTTTTAGACTGCTGCTGAGCTCCTCTTGGATGTTACAGATACCATGGCCACTGCACCAAAGGTAAGCTTCCTACAGAATACACAGGACTTTTGCAGAGGTGACATCTAACCTTTAACACAAACAGACTTAAATAGATTGGATTAAGCTAAGCTGTCTCCTCTTACACTATTCAAATCATACCCTTCTTGTTACAGATGTACATACAGCAATCTACCACACGGTCTGTTCTGCACAACCGGTCCTGTCTCGCTATTTTCTACGCTGCATTAAAAAAATAGGTAATGAAGATGCTTTAAAAATGTAGATTATTGATCATCAACAGCAATAGTTTTGGAATTGTCACAGTGACTTTGATATCTAAAAAGGTTTTTAAATGCTCTTATAACACAGGCATTACGGAAAGAGTTGCTTTCAAAGTGAAACCCAGGAGCTTATCTTTTTCATTTCTTACAATTCTGTTTTGGCCAGACTGCTCCGCAGGCCTCTCTGCCGCTGCAGCCAGTGCAGTGCGCAGCATCATTCTTGCTCAGTGACTGG
>NW_008825409.1:2168126-2193511 GCF_000699105.1 Pygoscelis adeliae | reverse complement strand
GTGATCACATTGCCTGCTTTTATGCTGTCCCGCAAGCTTGTTAGATCCCCTAACGGTGAAGAACTTGGCTCTCCTTATGACCCCTTGGGTCTCCTTATGACCCCTTCCTCCCTGACCTTCATTCAGCCACGTGTGTGTACTCCAAGACCACGGTTTACAAAATCCACCACTAAAAGGAAGGGTCTTCAAAGTTTTTGCTGAAGCTATACCCACACTGTGGAATTCGCTGTTTAGACATCTGCCCCACACTATTCAAAATAATTTTCACTCTATTGCGTGTTCATTTTACGTGAATTCATAGGAACAAAGTGAGGTTGTAATCATATATTCCTCATTTCTGCACTAGATCTATTTTAATACCAATAAAGTATGTGGAAAACAGATACTGAAGCCTTTAAACCAGAAGTTAACTAGGCTCAGACACTCTTGGCTTTAAAACATGAACTGAAGAGCTCTTAATAAAAACAATCTGCTCTTTTGCAGCTGCTCATGATTCAGATCCTGAGTTTTCTCGGCCTCTTACACAGAATATACAATAGGGGGAAGCTAAAAGGCAAGGTCCAGAGCTGTTAGGATGGTAAGCATCCCATTTTATTTAGTCTCCTGTTCCATGTAGTCCAAATGCTAAGAAGTACCCATCTCAAAGTAAAGGCACTTCGTTTCACATGAAACTGATAATTACTGCTATTTTTAAATGGCTGCTTTTAGCCTGTGCTAAGGATCTGACAACACACCACTTTTCCAGAGGAGAGGGTGATCTGTGCCTGAGCAGGTAAGAGCTAGTGGGGATCACGAGGCAGCTGAGAGATGGAGGGCCTTGTGTGTGAGAGCTTGCCGGCACAGCCCTCCTCCGGCAGGCTGCCCAAGGACCTGCACCCACCTTTCAGCGACCCTCCCTCAGCCGCTGCACTCGGGGCCTGCTGCAGGGGAAAGCTGCTAAAATATCGCCCCATCCCCAGGTTTTCTGGCAACTATCTTGTTGATCTAATGACATCATTTAACACTAACGGACGGAGTCTCCCACACAGGGAGTGCATACACTAATTTCTGTTCTGTTTTTATAACCACTCAATCAGAAAAGATCTTTCCTGTTTCTATTTTATATGCTTTAAAAGTAAACAGATGTTTCTTCAATAGTGGCAGAGTTTCTTGCAGTTAGAGACTGTTAAGAGGTTACAGAATATTGTGGCTACCCCTCGTCAAGGGGGGTGTTTTTCACTTGGGCCTAATTTAAGCTTAATCCTACCTAAACCTTGTGTTGCTTCGTAATTTTTATAGCTGTAACTTATCTAGATTAGATATTTTGAATCAAAAAGCTATGATTATGGAGAAGTTAACGGTATTTATGTTGCTGACACAAATTATATATAATTTTCTTGGCTGTTTATCTTTTTAAACACTGAGATTTGAAGGAGAAATTTTCAAAGGCACAAAAAACAGAGAAGGCTTTCCTGCATAAGGAGTTACTTGAAAACTGCCACTGCACTTTAAATTTAGCCTGTACCCTAAGTCTCCCAGCCTTTGAATGGGCTTGGACATGTGATCAATGGTTTTGCTTTTAAAAATCTCTCCGTTACTGGTTTTGGAAATTACTTTCCTGATAGCTAAGGGGAACATTTTAATGGTTAGTGCTTGCTTGTGAGTCCGGAGAGTGGGGGGTCAGCGCCTGCCTGCCCCCTCCCTGCCCTCTTATCTGATCTTCAGCCTGTTATTTGGGCCCTCCCTGTGAAGGTGGTGTTTTTGAACCAGTGCTGCTAGGGGTGTGAGTTGCCAGGGAGGATTTCCAGTTACCTTGATGAACATGCAAGTGTGGATATAGTCATACTAGAGCTTATGGTTGTAGTCCAGCTTATATCAGTTCCTCAATTAAAACCAACTTCAAGTCTGTTGACACAAAGCTGTTTTAACACAGTTATACTCACCAAAAAAATCTGGTATAGAAGAGTCCTTAGCCCCATTTTGCTTCAGTTTCCACATACAAAATAGTGCTTTCTTTGTCCATAACTAGAGCCGCAATACTCCATTACAAAGCTTCTCACAACAATCCTGGCTTCAGGTATTGCCAGAATCCCTCCCCCCATCCACCCCTCATTGCTCACTCCCACAACTAAGCTAGCTGCATTTGGATGACATTTGTGCGGTTCTGTCGTGAGCTGATCTGGCTTTAAAACATCTCTGTACTTTTGACAGATTACTTTTAAGTGTGACCAGTTTCCAGAGCAGGTTCACAACATGGCCACACTATAGCTGCAAGGACACTTTAAAACAGAAGGGTAAGACTATCTGCCACGAGGGATGGCAACGTGTACGCCAGTCTGCCACCCAAAACAACATATTGTGGGATTACAACCCCAAGCACTCAAGAAATGAGGGCAATACCAAGTAGTCTGTTGAGACACATCGCATTGAGAAAACTGAACTGCCATAGCAGTTTATGCCAGACAGAATTAACTGCCTTAATTCTAATTGTAATGTAAAACATGCTGTTAGCTTTTAAAATGAAACACTTGAGAGAGAATATCCTAGATTTCCTCTCCCGTCCTGCTTTTCTGCCCAGTGTAACCCACCACACCATCCCAAAGTCACCTCCCAGCAGATGCTGCTGACACGGTCTGCGAATGCACGGTCCTGATGTGCAAACTACCTTTCAGTAACAAGCCTCCCTCCCATCTCCCTCTCCCCATGGATGGCATCCACGGTCCTGCGGCAGTCCTCTGCTCCATGGGCACAACACACCAGCGTTAGCTCAAAGAATTCACTCGGCTCTGAAAAAGGGACTTCCTAATATGCCCACATGCTATTGCAATGGCTTAAATCTCCCCTTCTTGAGGAAACTCTGTTCTGGTTACCCCTATATATTAGACTCACGTGTGTGTTCATTTATTAGCTGCTCTTTTATATTTTTTTATGAAAATAAGCATCACGTTCTGATAGGGTTTGATTTGGATCTTAACCAGGTAGTTCCCATAGGCATTCTGGAATAACAGCCGAATCCCAAAGACCAGAATTGTTACTCAAATATTGCTAGCCCTTAGAGTTAAAACCAGGGCAATCTCTACATACTCATCATGAAGTGATGAACACTTAAACCTTTCATTGCTATTCACAGTATGTACAAGTTTCTTCATTTCTATGAAAATCTCCCATGCAGGAAAGCATTTTGTTGCTTCCATTTTAATCATTCCACACTCCCACCACCAAACTAATCTGAGGTTTAGACAGGTATTAACACATAGTTGGGCTGTTCTGCATGAACCGATTTACCCACATACAGAGTTTTTTTATTTTAAATGAACAAAGGCATCTCTACACAAGGTGAAGGCAATGCTTGCTTTAAATATAAGAACATAATATCCTCATTCTCCGCTTTGCACTACGCAAGAGAACTATATAAAGAGAATCTGTTCTGGCACCTCTTCCAGCTATGCTCTTTCTGCAGTCTAGAGAAAACCGACAGTGTGGTAACCTCTCCCTCTGTCTCTGCCTCACTTACTCTTACAGAAAGCTGAAAAACATATGCATTTTTCATTTCACAAGCCTGGCAAGATGAAAAGACATTTTGCAAGTTCTTGATAATTTTTGTCAGACACAATGCTGTTTGCTGAACA
Source organism: Pygoscelis adeliae (assembly GCF_000699105.1). NCBI lineage: Eukaryota > Metazoa > Chordata > Aves > Sphenisciformes > Spheniscidae > Pygoscelis > Pygoscelis adeliae. The sequence goes on along the minus strand of NW_008825409.1, from coordinate 2,189,903 downwards.
CAAACACAGCTTTTAGAGGAAAAACTCTTACTTATGACTACAATTTGCCAAAAGAATAATTAAACTAAAATTTTAGATGTGAAACAATTACAAGAAAGGACACCCATGCCAAAAGAAATATCAAGTGAGGAAAACAAAAATACCTTGATTCCCCTAATGCTCTCACAGCTGCACCCAAGACTCTGTTCAGCCAACACTGGGCTTCATTAACAGCATCAAATCACTGCAAAATCAATTAAGGATGAAAACAGTTAGTGAATTCACCAGTGTGAATGTCTTACATGAGAAGGCAAGCTGAAACTGCAACACAAACCCCTGCAGAAGCATCCTTTCCAAGAGCCACTGGATGTCAGAATGAAAGAAAAAAAATGAAAGAAAGTCATCACTTCAGACTAACATCAGATCACCTTAGCTGTCAGGAACCATTTGCGTATTTCAACAGGTCAGAGCACTGCTGCTTACACTCTACTTAAATCCTTTCACAAATGAGAACACTATACTTCCCAGTTTAATGCCTCAGGGAATCGTCATCTTTTATACAAAATTTGAGGTGTGCTATCAACAGTCTTATGATGTATCTGTGAAAAGATATTGCACATTTCCTCCTACAGCTGTCTCTGCACTAACTCAGCTTCATTAGCAAAGGCTCCAAAAGACTTTCTTCCTACCTTAAAAAATCCCCTCCCCTCTTTTAGTCTTGCTACCGGCCAGCCTTGCCTCTTCTGCAAAGTTTTTCCTGAAAACAACTGCTCCCTTCCTTTGCCTTCCTGTTTTGCCACTTACTTGCTGTACTTATTTTTGCCTCACCAAAGGAGAGTTTTAAGTCAGCTCTCTGGTAGTTAGATACTATGATGAATAGGAGTCACAGATACAGAGATTAGAAATTAAACCTTTATCCCAGCTTCCCTTAAAAGGTCAGCTTTCAAACAAATTACAAATGTCACAGATTTTTGTACTGCTCATTTTAAACCCAGTCATATTTTCAAAACTATTTATAAAACAAATATTCCTGAGCAGATTCTCTCTACGATGGATGATAGGGATTCTGCTTGCTTTGCAAGGGATGTCTGATGAGCGAAGGCCTGTCTGTGAAAAAACATTAGGATGATCCATGGATACAAGAAATACATGCCCAGAAAATCTGATTTCCAGCTGCCAGCAATGTTATGCTACCTCAGAAACTGACCTCCACACCACTGTGTCCAGGAACACGTACCACCTCAGACGTAGGAGAAGTGAGCTAGTCCTGCAGAAAGCAGCTGTACATAAACAACGACCCATAAAACACTTCAGGAGGGGTTTTACTGTCCTAGAAAATCTGGAAGACACGTGGCCTTCACAGCTCATGAGCATGCTTCCAACATTAAGTCACTGCACATTAACTGCAGTTAAGAGATCTTCCTTCCATGTGCTGGCCCCATGATAAGCCTGTGCTTGTGCTAGGCTAGCTACTGCAAGGGATAAAAGTCTACTGCATTGCCTAAATAAGACAAGACTGTGGAAGGACTTGTCTCCTTTCCTTGTAAAGATACCTTCTCACCTCCAGTGCTTCCTGACCACTGTGGAGGCATCGACAACAGGTAGAGTACAGCTGTACCAAATGAACCCATTTTTAGAAATATAGAACTAAATCAAATTCCATCTGGTGATAAATCTTTAATCCATATTTGAATAAACTGCGCTCACAAAATCTCATCATTTCTAAATGAGAGCGGACTCCGATTTGCCTTGTAACAGGAGACGAAAGAGTGACACATTTCCCTCAAGTGACAGGAAAGCACCTCACAGAAGAAAACACACACACACACACACACACAACCTCACATCAAATAAACTGTTCCTCACTGAACAGCTATATTTAAATTCATAGCCTTGAGACTGGTAATGCTACGTACCTAACAAAAAAGAATCTGGAGCAATTTAGGCATAGCTCTTTGTAACTGATGGGAAACTTCAGAACTGCCTAGAAAATTTCTGATAAAGAGCACTAGAGAAAGGGAAATCGTACCAGTCAGTACATAGACATCCCAAACAACACTACGTAATATGGCGTTGCTAATTAGGTATACACTCACAGGTAAGCCAGAAGCAAAAGTCTGCCTCCATCAACAAAAAACCTGTGTAGAATTTGGAATCGTGCACGTTCGTACCAGAGTGGTATAGTGATAGGAGCTTACCAGGAGAATGTTGTAATTAATTCCAATCTTTTACACAACTTCTAGTGTATGTGAATTTGACAGGCTCACTGAATTCACCAATGTTTCCTCAGGGATGCACACAATTCCCCAGGCACAAGGCACACAGAGGGACTTAAGTAAAAGGACAAAGCTTGCTCCAGTCAGATTTTAAGTGTCCTCTAAGGTCCCTAGAATTCTCCAGGCTTCTTTGCACAAACAATGTGTCACCATGTTTTTGTTGCATCTTCCTCTAACTTTTACGTTGGTGATGCATAATCCACCATTACGTGCTATTTCACAGGCACAGCCAGACTCCCTGGTATTAACAAAGGACTAGAAGTCTCCTGGTAAGAACCTTTTCTTTCTGGCTACCACATTACTTCATGTGTGTGTACGTATGTGTACATTGTTTGACAAATACCTTTTTAATGTAATACCTCAATTCTTTCTGCTCAAAAACTGGCTCAACTATAGTGATATTTACAATTTAACCTTTTGCAATAACTGCATTTCTATCTTTTGTCTGTTCATTGATTTTTTTTTATTATTATTTTGCTGATGCCCTTGGTATTGCATCTGCTGCAACACAGAAAACCGTCAATATTTATGGTCCAACAACTCACCCTTCACTTTCTCAGCATGTCCTCTAGGCCCACATTCCTGTACACATCGTTTCGGGTCATGTTAGTGAAATATTTATTTGTATATTTCATTGATTTTCCCTACCTAAGGAATATGTGCCATGGTCACTCATCGATTTTCCCTTTGGTTATAATTAAGAGAAAGCTTATCTTATTATCATCTCTGTGAATATCCAGACAGCTTCAATGATCTAGTAAAAGTTTTTCTGTACTCATTTGTCTCCAGACTAAAATTAAACCATGAAGTAACAGTTAAGGTGGAACCGAATGTCACTAGCATCAGGAAAAACAACATTTTAATTATTATTTTAAAAGAAAGCCAAATAGACTACTGAAAAGGAAAGTTTATGTTAAGGAAAGCCTTTACAAAAACACAAATTCTAGAAAGTGTAGAAATGCTGTAATAGGATTCTACACAACTGCCCATTTTTGCCATTTACCTTAACTCGTCTTCCAACATAGACTGCAAAGAAACATGATCAGTAAACATTACATATTCATGACAAAAATGCATGTCATGGTCCATTTCAACCATGCTCCGCTCCACGTACTGCTTACATCATCTGCTGGTATACACCACATGTATATGCAATCAGACCTGTCCCGCAATTCATTCTCCAGTAGCCACACAAAGGACTCTCCCCACCTTAGTATGCACAACAGCACAGCAGCATGATAACCTAATCAAACACTAAATCATACACAAAGACATAATGAACTAAAACTTTGCCTGCATACATCTATCTGCCAGGCACTGCTTATAAAGTGGAACAGTCCAGTTCATTTGCTAGGTGTTTCAAGTGACAAACACTGTCTCAAGCTTCCTCTGGTCTAGAAAACTGGAAACCTACTTTTGTGGACGAGGTAGGGCTTATCAGCAATATTTCTCTGCTTACAGGCAGAGAATGAATCCAAGGGATGAGTGTAAACAAAGCAGAACTTCAATGGGAAGCTGAGAAGGAAGAAGACAACAGGAAATGGGAAAAGCCAAACCAATATTTCAACTGCAGCAGGCAAGCCGAGATCTCTAGGTTCTTTGTCAACAGCCACAAATTCAGTCCACTCCTCAGAGCTGTAGAAGTGAGCAGCAAGTGCCCCCTGTGCTCCAGTTACAGACCAGTATTGTTCAGACTGGGAGAAGGCCAAAGTTTTAGAAAGGTCTGTGCCCTCGCCACTGAGGAATACACTGTTTCTGGGGAATCTATTGTCTCCTGGGGACATTTATCTCACCTCTGAGGCTGGATGGGGATGTTCTCTATCTGCACCCCTGTTGCTTCCAGGGAAGAAACATTTCAAATTTCAAAAGCCACTTGTATACTAGCTTGATCTCGCTTATCACTCGGCAACTGCCCAAGTTATTCAAGCTCCTCACAGCCCCTCAAGTGTTGCAGCTCCCCAGAACAGTCAGCGGCATGCAGGACTTCAACAGTCTTTACTGTAGCCTCCTACAGAGGGCAGGAACCTCTGCCATTTCTTTCCTTCTGCCCAGGCCAGAGCTCCTTAACACAGTCAGAGCAAGCTGTGTTCAACAGATAAACTGGACACATTTCTCTCAACTCCTCATTAGCAACTAGGAATAGAAGCATGGTGCTATTCTGGGTAAGTTCAAGGAAGGAGCTCACACATGACAGCAAAGAGGGTAAAGAGGAACGCTTCCATTAGAAGGTAATGGGTAAATGAGGATGACAGGACAAACATACTAGAAAAGTCACCTTCTTCCTGTTGCTAGCTATTTGACCATAATAACCCTCTTACTGTTTACGATGAACAGCCTCCCTTGTGACTGAAGCTTCTGCGTGAACCATTTTAGGATTCCAATGTCTACCCAGCCACAGATACAACTAATCCTAGCTGTCAGAGAGAGCAACAGCAAACCTTCAAATATTCAGGTCTCTTGGTATTAACAAGGTGTGTATCCGAAATACACAACAGCTTCTCATATTTGCCACAGACCTACAACTATTTTTGCACATACTCATAAGACCAAAAATAAAAGACATATGGATAATATCATATGACTTTGTTTACTCCGTTTCTACATTCACTAAGATTTGTGACATCTGAACTCTAGCCACAATTTGTTTTTTTTATGGTCAACATCATATCTTTCACACTGCCATTTGTTTCCCAAAATTACTTCCATTGTCATGGAGTTGAGATTTACAGCTGAAGCTGACAGAAACATTTCTGAGCACTATATATCAAAGGGAGAAAAAAGAAAAACAGTTCATAAAGAAAAGCTGACTACTGCCTTAATTATTGAGAGACTGCTACTTCACAAAATCAGTGAAGGGATTTAAGAAAGTGACAAAATCACAGAACTCATAATTTCATGCATATTAAAACTCACCAAAAGTTGACAGTGGGAAACAGATGTCTTCATAACTTCTGACATTTTTCCCTGCGTTTCTCAGTCCGGGCTGAATGTTCCAGCATTTTCCTTTGTTGTTCATCTCAAGCTGATGTCAGGCCACCCGCCCGTTGTTTGCATTTCTTTAGCTTTTGAGACTCAGGGTGCCATTGTTTATACCTCATCTGCCTTTTTCTGTGGATGAAGAAGGAAACATTCTTTGTGATTTTTTTTATTTTGCTACATTACCTAGTACATTATCCAATCAGATTACAAATCAGAGTACATGCTTCAAAGTCATGACAAAATGATCCACATACTGTGTACTCCACTGCCATCAGGCACAAGTTTCACATACTTAACACTTCCTTCATTTGTTCATTGAAGATAACAGCCTGTGCTATCAGTCAACCCAGTTATATGATGAGAAGAATATTCAAAGATTTTTATTTCCCAATTCATATGAGGAATTGGCCTAAGCCCCTGTGTATTGCATATCCAGCTAAACAAAAGTTTGAACACACACACACACACAAGTTTATTTCTACAGAAAACATTTGCATATTGAGGGTATCTCATTGGTATCACAAACTATTTATCTAAATAGTTTTGTAATTTATTGCAATAACGAGCCCCCTCATGAAATAACACTGAAGTAGAGAATTTAAAAGAATTAAAAAAAAATCAAACTTCACACGCTATGTGTTTTTGCAAACCAGTCACAACACAGCAATATGCTCAGTGCTGCACATACACAGACAGAACCAAGTCTGAACGTGCGATTACTGAGCCTCAGCATCAACAAACCTGCCACGGTTCTGCTATGCAAAGTGGGGGTGAACAGAAGATTTGCAAGCGCTGTAAATATTCTTGCTAGGGTTATGCCTGTCTCTACAGGAGCATGCAGTGTGGTGTATAGTAGGACAAATGAAGCCAGACGATGATGAAAGGCAGCACCTAAGTAATTGCAGTTCTCCTTTTCACCGCAGGGAACATGTGAAGAACACAACCCAACCAGTGGGATCAGCTTTCCAGGCTGGTCACCTGTCACAGGGCAGCTGACAGTAATCCTCAGTTTATACAGTAATTTCAATACCTTTGGTGAAATTCTGGCAAGCACAGGGTAAACTCTGGTTCCACACGGAAAGCTCTGTATTTTCCCTTGTGGAATTAGCCACCTGCATGGAGCCAGCCATATGCACACATTTTGCAGGTGGGCCTTACATGCCATCTTTGAAAAGCCTCTGTGATGTGCCTCTGCTATTAAGAGCAAACATTGCAGAAGATCTTTTTATGGTCATATTCTTTGCAAAGTTAATAAGATTATTAGATGCTGCAAATATACCTCTACTTGCCAAACAGAGCAACTCTCCTTTGTACATTATGTTGTGTTATAAGATAGGCTATATTCCCTCCCCCTCACCCATTTGCTTAAGTATCAAAATGAAGAACACTTTTATAACAGATAAACGCAAGCAGGTGGAGAAAAGACCGTTCCAGGAACTTCACTTCTGCATGAGTTCATCTTCGCTGTTATCCCTGCACTTCTAACGTGTGAAAATTTCCCAACAAAACACTATCAGTCTCATCTTGCTTTTGTAAACAAAGTTGAAGTCAGGCGCAGCACAATAAAAAAATGCATTAAGGTTCACTTCTATCTTGAACAGGACCAGAATCTACTTAAAAGTTAGAGAACAACTACAAAATAACAATTTATAAAGACAAAAGGAAATAATATGGACTCTTAAGAAAAAAGTAAGAATTTTGGAGACTGCACTATTCCAAAGGGATATTTTTACAATAAACTGACAAAACTTGAAGATGAAGTGAGATATTATTTGGAGACTAACATCTAAATTCAGCAACTGGGAAAGGCTGGTCATGCTCCGCTGGTGAGTGCTTTGAAGGCAGACTCTACTTTAGAATGGCAAGAAAATTAACAGGGAGATCAAGAAAACTAGTTGGAGCTATGCCAAGGATCCTTAAGGAGAGTTCAGAAGGACAGATAGCTCCCTGGAAAAACAAAACGAAAAAAACCCTAACATACCATGCCTTTTGATCTTCCAGCGAGCGCTGCAGTAAACAAGGATGATCTGTGTTTAACATGCACCTATTCTACACCTAAAGACAATGTCCTGGGACCACAGCAACTGGAAAGCATCATTCTCCTCCCCAGCAAAGCAATGGGCTACATATGGAAGACACTTGTCTCCAATGGACTTCAACGTAGTCATTTGGTCCTGCGCTTTGCAGACGTCCCCGCCATTAGTGAACACCACTCTTGAAAAGTCTCATCTTTTGGAATTTGTGACGTGAAAAGTTTCCACCAACTTTCTCTGTTGGTGATTAAATGTTGACGTTGTCCTTTGTGTTTGGCTCTTGGCAAATCATGAGCATTGTAGAGGCAGCAACACCTGTTGCTTCTTTATCTGTCTCTAGAGCTGTTCAGGAGCTATACCACCAATCATTTAATATAGTGCTCCACTAACCAGCATCTTTGCCCTGTGTTTCCATCCATCCTTCATTGACCTTGATTAATCTGAGGAAGATTATGTTGACAATAAAAACTTAACCATTCAAAAAGAGGCAGCAAGAACACGTTAACTGACTAACCACACCAACTGACACCAACCAACTACCATTGGCTGCTCAGTCTCATCGCTGGTGTGACAGACATTTTGGAGAAAATATCTGTCCAGAGAAGCTAGTATATCTTCCAGCTACTGATTTTCATCAGACTGCTCCTGTATATCCATCCTTCATGCTGTATGTACTGACTTTGTGTATTCGAACTGTGCATTTCTTAAGTCTTTGCAGGGATGCCCACCTCTCTCGCATTAATTCTTGTGAGGTAAAATTGCTTTGTTATCCATCAAGCTGCTAACCGCTGTGCTTTTCAGGGACATATCCCCAATGGCAGTGCCACACAGCAGCACCTATGTTTCTGTGTTTGTTCCACAGCTCTAAAAACGAAAGCAAAGAAGTCTTAAACCAGTCTGCTGCATTGTAGCAGCAAACGTTCTTTCTGGACATGGTTTCTTTCACATTAACCCACCCCCTGCTTCCACCCCATATTTTTGCATTAGTGTCTAGAGAAATGGACAAGCGACTTTAATGTGTGTCAATATTCTCTTCAAATATATTCGCTATTCTTTCCCCAAACACCAGTTTCATTAGCAAAGGGAAGTGTCATCCGTGTTTAATCTGATGAAAAGGTTAGTCCATAAACCCCAGAACATGCCTACTTGTGGAAAATAAGCAGTCTCACTTACCACAAGGCAGAAATGGACACTTCACCTGCAAAAATCCACCTGTCAGTCCATCTCTCCTAGGTCTGCAGTGCTCCCTGCAGCCTTGTCACCCCTCCCCAGCATGCTGATATGTGGCAAAAACCTGCTTGCTGTGGTCTCCAATTGCCCTGTTGAGTACTGAGGACAGTATGACCGCACATCCCAACTTGTGATTTCACCTGAAGTTGTGGGTGCTTTGTACTCTCAAAATCCCGAAACAGCGCTTTTAGTGATGCACTAATTGGTTTGTGCTCATCAAAAGCCTCGTAAACTTGTCTCAGCGTTTGTGTTACACATTATCAGTAGAGAGGAGGAAGCCTTTCTGGTTCACTAGACATTTGGAATTCATCTCTCTCAAGCAGACTTTTTTGTTTCTTTCAGATTTCCAGTAGGTTTGTCACAAAATTATGTCAACTGATGAGGGATCAATGGAGTTATTCTGTAACAAAACCAGTAAGGATTTGTTAGTTAGTTAGTAGTAGCTAAAATTATTTTGTTTTAGAAAAACCCTTTCATGTTCAATATTTCCTGAAGGGGCTTAGCATTTAGATATAAAACGCATTTCCACTGGTATTTTGCTTTAATATTTTGTGTTAGCCTGCTAATACATTACTAAATGACATCGGTAAAGCCAAGTCTCTGGCATTTGAAACAAGGCAAGCAAAACAATTCCACTCACAGCATGGAACTAACATTCTGAAATGGCCAAGTTATCTAGACATTTAGTAGAAATTAATGACACCAAATTTGTCTTTGGACTTGTGGTCTTAATCAGTTTGTAGCTACACACTTAGAATCATAGAATCATAGAATCATTAAGGTTGGAAGAGACCTCCAAGATCATCGAGTCCAACCGTCAACCCAACACCACCATGCCCACTAAACCATGTCCCTAAGCGCCTCATCTACCCGTCTTTTAAATACTTCCAGGGATGGTGACTCAACCACTTCCCTGGGCAGCCTGTTCCAATGTTTAACCAATACTTGCTTCTTTTTTCAACTCTGACAATAAAAGTATTTTCTACAAGTATTTTTAAATTCACGTTTAAAAATACCTTGGAGAAAGAAAATAAGTGCTGCTTTCAAAGTGCACAAAATCTTATGTGGTTAAATAACTTAATATTTTCAGAAGTACTTGTCCTTATGTATAATTAACCAGAAAGTGGCGGTCATCTAACAGCCTAACACAGTGGTTTTTCATGTTCAATATTTCCTGAAGGGGCTTAGCATTTAGATATAAAACGCATTTCCACTGGTATTTTGCTTTAATATTTTGTGTTAGCCTGCTAATACATTACTAAATGACATCGGTAAAGCCAAGTCTCTGGCATTTGAAACAAGGCAAGCAAAACAATTCCACTCACAGCATGGAACTAACATTCTGAAATGGCCAAGTTATCTAGACATTTAGTAGAAATTAATGACACCAAATTTGTCTTTGGACTTGTGGTCTTAATCAGTTTGTAGCTACACACTTGCTTCTTTTTTCAACTCTGACAATAAAAGTATTTTCTACAATATTTTTAAATTCACGTTTAAAAATACCTTGGAGAAAGAAAATAAGTGCTGCTTTCAAAGTGCACAAAATCTTATGTGGTTAAATAACTTAATATTTTCAGAAGTACTTGTCCTTATGTATAATTAACCAGAAAGTGGCGGTCATCTAACAGTCTAACACAGTGGTTCTTATAATTTTATTTAATGTTTGTAATAAAACCACAGTACAATTCTTGCAAGAGAGAGAGTCAAGGCAGTCATACTGGCAATGAAGCTAGCGCTTGCCAAATTTATAATGATCTTATATATGCATGCCCAAACCTGGCAGCTGTGCGAAGCTTAAGATTTGAAGTTTGGTCTAAGCTGTATCCTCCAGTGCCCAACTCTCAAATCACGCTGGGAAAAGTGAGGAAAAGGGGTGCAAACACAGAAGGAAGTCAAGGAAAAAAGGGGTAAAAGGGCATAACTGTATATGTGAATAGAGGAAACATAAGACAAGATGGGCAACCTGTTCAGGTGAAGAAGTAGTAACATTTCCTTTCTGTATGAAGGCTGTTTCATGAATTCACTGGACTGCTATAAAAAAACAAACCACACCACCCCACCCCCAAAACCAAAAACAAACAAACAAACAAACCAACAAAAAAAACACCAAAAACATGCAAGTACAAACTACTTCTGTAAGGGGAATTCACCATAATTGTAGCCTCTTGCAACTTTTAGATGCACAGGATACACTCCGTGGAAGTTTAGCATACACAGAGATTGGGGGGTACAGCCCTTAGTTATCTCCAATGGTGTTTGCTACATACGTGCAAATGACTTGAGGTGTTGTGCAAACCGAGCAGTGTACTGCTGTAGTTACTCTGCTAGCAGCACTGGTAAGAGCCACGTCAAGGCCAGCCTTCTGTTTTGCTGGGCATGAAGCAGTTTTGAAAGCACTGATGTTTGCTAAACACCAAAGGAAAGAGCAGGATCTTCTTTGGTGGCACACAGGGATGCTCAGTATCTCTCAGGAAGTTTGCAGGATCTTTGACCTCCCAACAAAAGGTTGTCTGCTTGGTTTGAGACTTCATGGGCCTGCTACATCTTCCTTTCATAAATATAAAATTATTAACTATTACAGTTATAATATTAGAACTTTTTGGCAAGTTTATCCACAGGAAATGCATACTGATGCTTTGTAATTTTCACGGTAGTCTCCTCACTGTTGCAAGACAAAGCTTTCTGTTGTAACACAGAGCTAAGCTAAGCCACCCTCCAGGTATGTCTAGTGCAGGAAAAAAGTTAGGTAGAAAATTTAAGGAAGGGCATCGTTTTACCAGAAAAACAGGACAGGTCTCCAGACAGAACTCTTTCTGTGTTCATCCTTACCCTGATCTATGGGCAATTTAGAGCATTGAGCCCTAAAGCCACCACTATTTTAAACAGGCATTTACTGTAAATAAAGCTGTGTTAAAATTCTGGGAAAACCTGCATTATGCCAGCTGCCTACAAAGCTGGAAACCAGGTTCCCGCAGTGCCCATAAACTTGAACACCCTGATGGCCTAGGAAGCCTGCTGCCTAGGGAATGGCTTAAAACAAAAAATTGTTTTTCTTTCAATGGAACTGTTTCGCTGGGTTTCTCCTCATAAATATTTAAATTACATTAAAAATATTATTTTTATAAGTATTTGGTCCAATTTGGTACCAAAATCATTCCTTCTTCCAACCCCTTCCCCCCACCAGCCAGGGAGAATATTTTCCTCCCCATGAAAATTGCATGGGAGAGAAATTCTCTTTTCTAGCCAGCACCATCTGGATGTAAATCTTAAAATGTCAAGAGGGCACGAGGAGAACTGCAGCAGGCCAGCAAGTAGATGGGGAAGGCTAACGTCAATTTGCATACTCATTAAAATTCAGCATGCTTCAAAGAGAGAGAAGAAAGTTGAAGGAGATAATGTATAAATGCAGTAAAAAGTAACAACAAGCAGAGATAGCCTAAAACCAGGAGAGAAAAAAATTACTGCAGACATCAGGGCAAAAAAAACGGTTCAAGTACTTCCAGTTGAAAAATTGAACAATTTGAGAAAGGAGCCTGCTGAAAATTCGGAACTTGATACAACACTTTAAAAAAAAATTTTTTTAAAAAATCACTTTATAGGGAAATCCAGCAAATGCTTCTAGATCAGCCGTTCTCAAGCTTGTTTGGACTGGGGCTTCATCCAACAGCAGAAGCTATTTCCAGACCCTAACCACATGTCATTACTTAGAAGAAGATCAAAACTGCTGAATACTCAAGACTCTCAATGGACCATCGCTGCTGACAGTGCTCTAGAAGTTCTTTCCCAGTTTGACTTTATACATTGAGACAGTAAAGCACGGTAAGTGCAGAAGAAGCATTCTTAGTGCAAGGGTGCCCTGAAGCTAGTATAATTGGTCGGAGCAGGATTTCCTCAGTTCAGGGTATGGCATGCAGCAGTCACATCCATTTTCGTAATTACCACAGAGAGCTAAAAGGCCCAGGGTGTCCTCTCCCTCACATGAACATGCAGACAGCCTTATAATGTGACAGTCCCAAGTTCATAAAGGTATTTTACATAGATGTCTCAACATCTTTCTGTGGTATTTATGCCAACTTCCTTCATTGGACTCCAGAATGGGAGCCACTGGGAAACATTTTTGCTGTCTTTCTCCACATCACTGCATTGCTCTGTACCATAGGAAGAAGAGAGATCACTGTGCCATGCATCATGGGATCTCAGAAGCATAATGAAGCCTCTGGAGCTCGCTAGCGTCAATTTTATCCTTCTTACTCTTCACATTGGAATCAATCCAGAACATAAAATTTACATTGTACAAAAACTGTACAATATCCAACAAGGAAGAGTAAATTCATTTAATCTCTAAAGTTTTATGTAAACTCTGCACAATTAGCTAAATAATCACCAGAACTCAGAAGAATAATATATAGACTAGTTGGAAGCAGTCTAATTATAGATGCGGTCCACGATCGGTGTCCAAATGCCAAGCATACACAAGCATAAAAGCCATCAGTTACAGAAGTAGAAATCCTAATTGTAGAAGGGGAAAAAAAAATCCAGCAGAATGTGCCAATATCAATATTTGATGCACTGAGCCACAGGATACAGCAGAAATGTTCCACCAGCTTTTCTCACCAATATCAACCACGCATTCCTTCCAAATCAAAAAAGGATTCGCTGCATCTAGAAGATATTACCAAGATGCAGGATAGTGTAATGGAGAGTGCTTTATAGGCTTCGCAATAGGTAACTTGCGCAATGCACCACCCAAGATACTTCTGTTAGATAGCTATGGTAAATTCAAGAATTATTTCTACCTTGAATGTATTATACATGGCAAAGCCTCCATAAACACGCGCTGGTGCCACAGTAAAGATAAAAGAAACTGCTGAACATGTGGTAGGAATATCCCCAGGTAGGCATATAGGAAAAGCAGCTGGCACTAGAATAAGGTTGATTGGGTGTTTAGCAATCATTTGTGCATCAAGAAACACGCAATCAGCATCTACCCCATGAACTGGGGCCTTATAACATTCACGAAGGCAGCCTTTCTCAGGTCTTCCTTCTTGTTTACACTGTTCCCCTTTTTACCTTGTCTGCCTTCCCTTTGCTAGATGCAAAGTTAAGACTTCACAATTTATTACTAGCTTTAAATCTAGCTTTACAGAATATTTCATTCTTATAATCAGTATTAATGCTATCCAGCATACGAAAGTTAACATTGATCTGTGTACTCCAGGTAGTGATTTGGAGCTTGCTATTTTCCCAGAGGGCAGAGGTTTTGTTTTGTGATGTGACCTTTGCCATGAAAAATGGAAAAAAAATAAACCAATCCCATGAAATTGCTTCCCCTGGCAAAGATTCTTCACACAGTGGTTTTCACTCAGTTCTAACCCAGCGCCTTGTAAAATCATAGGATCAAGGGGCTCCAAGCAGATACAAAAATATGTATGCAGTAACTAACAATACAGGCCCAAATCAGGCCAAGGAGGTGCCTGCATTCCACAGCAAGATGCCCAGTGTCCGCTGGAAACACCAGGTCAGCGAAAGTGACAGTTGCTGCAGAGATTACAAATTTCACCACTTTTCATCTCAACCCACTTGAGAGTTTTCAGGGTCAAGTAAGTCCTAAATTCAACCCCCAGGTCAGCAAAACAAATCCTTTGAAGCAAAGATTCTTGCTGGGGCTCATCAAAGCCATAGGATTTGGGAACAGCAGATTTATTTGCTCATTACAGCTTTCAGAGCAACTCTTTTAACAGACAGTTAACAGTGTCTTTATTTAACAAAGGGCTTCAGCACAAAGGGCTACAACCTAAAGCACCAGTGTTTAAGGATGAAGCTACGGTGAGAATTTAAAACATGTTAGCTCTCAAGTCTGTAACAACAAGGTACCAAATCAGCAAGATTCAGATCAAGTCTACACAGGCCACTTAATCTGGCAACTTGTATGACTTCAGTCTTATACTCCTAAGAAAGTAATATCCCCATGTCCTCATTCTGTCACTCTAGATTTCAATGGTGCACATAGAGTTTTGTCAGCTTGATTCCTGACACACAAAAAAAAAAAGCAAATGGTTTGAAAAAATATATGTCTCTCTCTCTCCTGCCCCACCTCCCTATTATTAAACAAAAGCCTAAGCAAGCTAATTCCTAGGGATTTTATTTTTATCTTGTTAGGAGTCATGATCTCTTCAGAATCAATTACAACAGCAGAAATAAGACAAGGTGCTTTGTTTCACAAACACATGCGCTTAAAGACTATGAAGTTGCATTGACTTATTTCTTATCCAGGAAGGTGTTGCCCAATTAAGATTAGCGATACAAACAACACTGAGGGCTCTTGACTCCCAAACTTACAGTCAGTAAGTTTACTGTGTTGGGCGACCTGTGCTCTAGCAGACGTACCGCCCGGTCCGTAACGTCGTGGGGGTAGGCACAGCACCGCCGCCTTAGCACTCCACGCCAACTGCAGAACTGACACACTGAACGTCCAGAACATGATTCAATAGTCTCAAGAGCATGCAGCGAATCATAAATATGTATAGCCAATCAAGCTTACAACAGTATCTGTATATACAAACTGAGCTTGGTTTCATTCAAAAATCGAAAGCAGCTTACTTTTATTTTTCTATGTCAATAGAAAGATTTTAGCCAGCCAGAGTACTATAGCAATCTAAAGTTCTTTCACAACTTACTAAAACTGAACACTTACTAAAACTACATGCAATAATTTTTCAAAAGTGTGTTTTAAAAGGTTTAATCCTTGAATTAATCAAAGCAAGTGTGTTTCAGGGTACTTGGAACTAGAGCTACAGAACAAATTGACTTCTTGGTTCAGTAGCTGAAATGGGAAGGTGTGGGGTAGGGAAATCGGTTTCAGGATGATCCAAAACAAATGTTTTTCACTTTCAGCTGACAAAAAAATGAAAATATTTTGGTTTGGGTTGAAACATGAAATTTTGTTTCCTTTGGGAATGCTTTTCCTTTTCTTAAAATTCTATTTACTACAACTTTCTATCAAAAATATAATTTAGAAAAATAAAACAGTGTTTTCATTTCCTCACTGTTCTTGTCATTTTGACTGCAGATGAGACTGTTTCCAGGTTTCACCAAAAACCATAGGTGGTTTTGCTGACTTGAAACTGCATCTTTTGGCAACAAAGCTCCATACCAATTTTTGCTTGACTTTACTGTCCAGCTTGTGCTATTGAATCATAAATGCCCGGTGACAACCTGTCAACCAAATTCACTGCAGGCAAACACACATGCAGGTAACGTCATCGGCATGTTACGTTATACCAGTTATGGACTCATTCTGACGTGTAAGCCAGTACAAGGAAAGCAACAGGATTATTTTTTCTGTCCCTCAGACTGAATTCAACTTGCTTAGTGTAACCAGGAGGAAAGGGGAGGGGAGTATGGGGAGTTCCCCGATATTATTTTAGCCAGATATGTTGTAAATCTGAATTCAATGCTGCCGTCAGGGGGGAGCATAAGAAACAGAAAGTGTGTTACGCATATGGTACGTGGCCCAAAGATTTTGCCTGTGCAGTTCAGCAATAGCTAGTGCATGTTATTCATCACCTTGCACCTTTCAAAATGCAGCACAGTCCCTTCTGAAATTTTGCCAAATGTCACAAGCTAGGCAGGGCCTGGCTCAGAGGCCTCACAGAGAACGAGGTGACCCAACTGGTGAGCTGGTGATCACATGGAGGCGATGGTGTCTCCTATGAGTCACTCCTGAACTTCCTTCAGGTTTGGATGCTGAGGGAGCCATCTTTGACAATGAGGTATGAATGATATTTGGCTTACCTGAGCTTAAAAAGGCCATATTTTACAGAACTAGTCATTTTATATCGTTTCCTTGGCCAAATTTCACTTTCGGGGAACCACATTTCTCTGACCCAAGTTCTTGCTGCACTTTCAACCAAGTTTTGAATACTTTCTACCAGTTGACCCAACTGTGACTGGTGATGGGGTTTCCATGATTCGTTCTGGAAGTTACTGTGGCTCACAACACTGTCTCAATTGTCATCAAAGAAAGGCACCTCTATACAGTTAAGATGGTCTGTGTGGAAATAGATGAAAACCGTTTGTCACATCTTTTCCTCTGGAGTATTCATTGCTCCCAGGAGTTAATCCATATACTCTATTTACAAGATGAAACACCTTCTCTCATTTTTTTCAATAAATACCATGAAAATATATTAGATTGTTGGGAATTATACAGAAATATTTGGCAAGCTTTTCAGGGCTGTCAAAGATAAATTGAATATGTGGTTCTTCCACACAGAGTGAATTATCTGAATAAATAATGTATTAGGAGAATTTAACTTCTTATCTATGTCTGCTTCATTCTCAGAGAAATATATATACATTTGCAATGATGCCAGTGAGGTTGCAGAACACATAACAGCAGAAAATATGTCCTTAGGCTGTTTCTGTAATATCCATGATAGAAAACTGACCAGTAATACTGATATAGTAAAACAAACAAAAACCACCTCTTGAGGTATAGGAAAGGGAGTCATTTATTTTGCTTGTTTCAGCTTTTCATCATGCTTGGTTTTGGTTTTACCTTGTAAAGCTTTAACACAGGAAACACATAAAACCAGCAATAAAATCTTTACCAATTACATCTCACGCAACACTGCAAAGCACAGTCCAATAGCTCTTAATTATGGAAAGCCAGCACTAGTTTTAGAAGGGCATTTGGCTTCCTACTATTTTTGGACATATATCTGGCCACCAGGCCACTCGCCTGTACACATGGACAATGTCACAGCATTCACACAGCATGCACAAACCTATTTAGACAGACAACTGACGTGTGCATATAATCAGGCTTGACATACACTTGTTTCCATAAGCTGAGAGAAACTACGGAGGTGCTTATCTGTATAACTCTGAAGGAGAGCTTCATGATCCTCTACAAATCTTCTCTCTTTCAGACACAGGAAAATACAACCTTTTGTTACTGGTATCACAGAGAAGTGTTCCGTCTCACAAGGAAGATATACTGCCCCTCACACTGGAACTACTGTGAAGTCAATGACAACTGACTGTTCATATCTTGAGAGAAGAAAAAAGTTGCCGTTGAGAAGACTGTTCTTGTTCCAAAAGAAAAGGGAGCAAAGCCACTTTAATTCCAGCAGAGACGAAAGAAAATGCTGGCACCTGCTTTGCTTCTCCAAAAGACACCTCAAACATTTGAAAATTCTGTCAAGGGAAGAGACCATGTATGCATGGTCTTCCTATATCCGTTTAGTGATATAAGCATGCAACATTCAACTAATACTGAACTCTTCTGTATGTTCATCTTAAAGACATGTCATGCAATTAATACAGTAGATCCCACTTTTGGCAACGAACGAGATCTTCCTTGAGCATTTTTTATATTAGTTTTTCAATTGCAAGAGACAAGATATTTATGCCTTAGATCTGTAAGAAAGAGAAGCGTGGATGCGAAGGTGGTTTTAAAGACAATCTCTTACTACTCACGAGCAGATGACCCCTTTCTTTGCTGGACAACATAGTAACGCTTTTCATGTTCATCAATGGCTGCTTCAAAGAGCAAGGGAATCCTCTGTTCCCCATACCCAATTGGTTATATACATGACATAAGTAACAGGATTAAATTGCAAATTCAGATTTGACAACATAAAGTTTTGAATGAGCAAAGATAACAAAGCATTAGACAGATCATCTGTCTTTAGACTGTGAGACTATCTTCAGATTTCCTGGACAGAAATCCGTATGTTTTTGCAACAGAGCAAAAGAAGGTAGGTCTACAACACCACCATGCAAACATGCAGCTGCTCTGGCCAGGCTTCCTCTGTGTCAGTGAAATATCTACAGTCCACAACACCTGCCTGAACAAAAAGTGTTGGCAGGAAAACTGAGAGGTAGCTGGAGAAACTCAAACACAGGCTGGCCCAAATCTCAGTGTTTCAGAAGCCAAAAGAGCTTTGAGCAAGCAACTCGCCAGAAAAGACTCATCTGGCTTGGCCTTATTGTCCAGTGAGAAGACTGAGAAAGACAGATGGACCTGAAAAGAAGATGAGATCTCTGATTCTAGATCTGCTCATCCAGCATTAAGACAAAGCCCAAACATCTGGCTACACCTTCCATTAAAACACACAACAATCATGAATGCTTGTAACTGCAGAAAAATCAAAAGCTAGAGCTCCAAAATTTGTTTGAATTTCAATTGCATGCAAAACTCACCCAGGTACTCACTGATTAACTTTCGATTCCTTTTGCAATCGGAGAGATTAAGTGTATTCCAGCTGCCTGCTGCAGCACTGGCTCACAAAGCCAGCGGTGATGAAATACTGGCCACTACAGGTGATAGGAACCTAGATGGAGTAAACTTCAGTCCTTACACCACATGCCAAAGATACAGAGGGTTTGTCACAGGTACCTTATATTGAGCATACAAGAACAGCGAAATCACTCAGATACCAAATGGCGTTTTTTCTCATATTCTATAATTTCTCATATTCTAAAAAGTTTTGTTATGCCTCGTAACAGTAGAACTGTCCTGGATTAAAGCAACAGAGAAAAACAGCAGCATCTTACACAGACTGCTTGCCAAGCAGAGGCCTAAAAAAACAACCCCAAACCCCAAAAGACAGGAGTTCCCTACCTGCAAGACTTTGAGCGAATCTTTAATGTTCAGCTTTTTCTTCCCTTATCTGTAAAATAAATAACAGTGACTATCTGAGTGTCTCAAAGGACAACCATAAGAGTTAGCCACAGACTGAAAAGCACACTAGATATGTTGAATACCGCTTTCAGAAAACTCGAATTATTAAACTGATAAAACAGCAAACTAATTTAGGATTGCAATAATCTGACTTCAGATTTAAAAAAAACAAACCTCTCACTACTGAAAATTCTCTCTTTCAAAAGAATTCCCATCACAAATTCCACTTTCAAATTTCAAAGCAAGGCCTCAACCCTGCCTACATTCAATACGGATTTAGAAAAAGCCATATAGAAGAGAAAGAATCAAGATTTCCTTTTCTTCTGTGGGAGCTCAAGTTGTGAGATTTTAACCGAAAGCAAAACTAGAGGAGCCACTAGACTATTTCTGGTGCAAGTTTCCCAGAATAGTACTTTAAACAAGACCTTGGGCAATACCTCTTCTTCCAAGGGAAACAATAGAGTCACCCAGATGCCTACACATATGCTCCACCACTATAAAGAGAATTACAGTTTTATTCACATTTAGGAAATGTCTTTTAGTTTTTATACTTTTTTTTAAATAACAGTGCCAACGGGAAAGTACAAGAAAGTGCTGCCATCTTCAGTAAAAATCCCCCGCAGCAGCCAGGGCACACCTGCTTTGGGCACAGACATTTTGAAGCTCAGCCAGCACAGTAGGGTGGACTTGTACTCTGAGAAACCTATCAACCCCACCTACCCACTTTTAGTCATTGCTAGCCTCCAGCTAATTAGCTGCCAGCGTGACAGTGGACCAGATAGAGCTTTTGGGCCAGAAACTGACATGATGTGATGGTTTGCCAATGAGAAAACCTGGAGAAGTCCCATTTTCTGCCATTCCTCCTGCATTCCTACTGGAAGTGGGAGGATGATATCATTACAACAAATGAATCACCAGTTGGAACCTGAAGATAAATTTCAACGGGCCAGCACTGGTTGGGATACAATTATAAGCTTTCAGTATAAGCTACCATCAAAAAAACTATGACAACCTGCAGGTCTGTTAAGAATTTTTCCTCTTGCTTAGAGCATTGCTTTGTCCATAAAGAGCAGACATCGTCATCATCGTCATTACTATTTACTGAACATGAGGAAATACAGTGCCTGAAGAGCAGCTGCCTCTCAATTTGCTCAGTTTTCATGCTCTTTCCATAAAGGATCCTATTGTCCAAACACATTTACATTTGAAAATATATAACATATGGTCAGAATGACATTTAACAGAACTCTTGCTTTCCTTGTGACCATGCAAGCCAGGCTGGCTGTCCTCATTCCTGCCCCACCCACCTCCCTTCAGCCCAGTAAACCACAAACCCACGGGCCAGTTTCAAGCCAACATTAAAGGAGATTGAACCTGTGGCAGTGAGGACAGGGCAGACCTGATTCCCAGAGCAGGGCAGTAGCCTGTCCCTCCCTGACAGTGCTATGGAGAGCCTTCCAGAGCGGCAGAGGATGAGCACCAGTGATGGCGATGGCCAGTGGCTAGGTGCCACGGGAACCTGCAATAGCCAGGCTCGGGTATTTGCTACCTGACCCCAGAAGGGACGGGGCCTGCAGTCACTGTGGGAGAGGCCCAGAAGAGACCCTCAGGAGCACCTGAGGAGTAGCAGAGGAGACCCCCCCAGCCCAGTCCAGGGCTGTGCACCTCATAGCTGGACCCACTATGTTGACGTGCTGGGATTCTCTCCTGGACTGAGGTCTTTCTCCCGCCAGACACAGAAGTCATGCCTCTCCGTAACATTAGTTATAATAACCTGTCCTAAAACATGGAAAACGCCTGTCTGTAATATAAATGAGGCTCCCGCAACAGCTGAATCTGTCAGCAACAGTTCTTCACTCTCTAGACTGATCTAGACCGAATAACTTTTTTCAAACTTTGAACAGCTCTCTAAACTGCATTTCCGTGGGGTTTTTTCAGTTTCACTAGTCTCTTCAAGATAAAACATGAAAATATGATTCTGGCAAAAGCAGATTAGTCCAGCCACTAGGGAAGCAAAACTTGTACACTGAGTGATTGCTTTAGCTCCGAGCAAATTTAATCTTTTGCCATCAATTCCTTTCGTCTTTTTTTCTGGCATTAGGCAAAAGCTTCATATCTGACCACGTTTTTTCTATGGGCTTTGATCTAAGTTATGTTTTGACAACATGCAATTAAAATACCTTTAAGTGAAAGAGCATGATTAATGTATGTCCATACCTGTAAACTACATAGAGAATTCATTCAATTACATTTCCACCAGTTACGACATAAGAAGGAGTACTACCTTTAAATCTCTATCAAGAAAGGATAAATCAATAAAAAAAGATTTGTAAAAGAATCTAAGTAACCAAGATTTACTTCCTTCCAGTAATGTAATAGTTTGCTTTCCCTTCTCAAATGATAGATGCAAGGCAATTTAGTCTCTTCTTTGAGAACAAGAACATTAATTTAATTTTATGTTAAATGGTCATTAATTCCAGATTTTTCCATTCACATGGGAGAAGTTTTATTACAGTAGAAGGGACCCTGCAAAAACTGAGAAAGAAAACATGGAGATATATAGGTACATTTTACAAATATGACTAGC
>NW_008825409.1:2149669-2168069 GCF_000699105.1 Pygoscelis adeliae | reverse complement strand
GGTCTTTCTTCGCTCTATTTGCTTTCCTACACAAGTCATTGATTTTTATCTGGGTTTATATTATCACATCCTAAAATATGCTGTGAAAACTCTGAATGCACATCTCCTCCTAAAGCCATTCAGATTCTCAAGCAACACAGAGAGGATGCTCAAAGATGTATATATTACCAGCTATACGTGGTACTTACAAACTGTTAGTAAGTTGGTGATTTTCTCTCATTTACTATCACTTAACAGGAAAAGTGACAACACATACATTAAACCTTCATGCTTGCACTGCTGATTCTTAAGTATTTGGCAGTGTGCCTCTACTATGCTACAGCTACCACATCCTGCAACTCCTAAATAAAAACACTATGAACTTCCATCTCCTTCTGGAAACACGCTCTCCAGAACTTACTGCTTCTCCTGCTGTGAGAATGGGAAACTGCTCCAAGGGTCAGCGTCCAGAGTTTCCAGTCTGGCAGATCACATAGCTCCGTTCCCGTCACAAAAGCCACAGTACACGCACTGTACAGTTAGTCTATACCTGTGCAGTAGGTCAGACTTTTTCCAGAAGTGCAGTGTATGAACTACAGGTTATATCTTTGATAAAATTGTACCTTTGAAAACATTGGTAGCCAGGAACAAACCACGTGCATTGTCCTCACAGAGGACTAACAGCCCAGGAACAACAGACTGACCCTACCTACTGCAAGGCCATCCTTTGGCAAGTGGCACACAAATTATTTTGCAGGTATGTAATTATTGGTTAGTGTTTTCTTCTTGCACTTCACTATTATTATTATCTTTTTAATATATGGATGTTTCTGTATTTTAAGGCTGAGGAAACTAGCAGCGCTAAGAGACTTGGACATGGCTATGACTCTTTCCTAGTTAGAAGGAAAATGCTGTGTGCTACAGAGGCAGAAAGGCAATCTGATAGCTGTCCATAATCAGGCTTTTCTAACCCTGACTTGTCACAGGTAACAGATACACACATATCATACCTGTGCTCGACCCATTTCCTTTATACTTACTTTCCCCAAATGCAAGAAACCTGACTGCAGGATTTGCGGTAGTGAGGATTACATTTGTGCATTCCCCTGGCGGGAAAAGGGGGCAAGGTGTGGAAAAAACACAGTTCAAAACTCTAGAGAAGGTAGTAGGCTTGTCTTCATCTCCAACAGCCCCTGGGTGAGGATGGGAGAGAAGGTAGATGATTTTGTCTGTCACAGAACAGGAATATTCAGACAGAAAAAGGGCAAACCTTTGCCTTTCTAGGGGATGCGGTCAAGTCTCTGTCTGTCTTTTACAGCAATAAAAAGGGTGGGTCAGCTGAACTCTCTACAGAGAAGATATAACTACCTGTAATTTTTATAGCCAAAAGTGACAGAAAGTGATCAAGCAGAGAGTTTATACAAAGTCTATCAAATACATGTCTTCTTTTCCTAGAATGCCCAAGTAGATCAGTTCCTTCATCACTGATGTGGGTGAACTGTGAAACCCCCAAATCCTTACAGCTAGCTGTTGCACCCTCTGCCTCGCTCTTGCAGACTCTCGTCTAACCTTCAAGGTAAGCTTTGCAGAATCTTTCCTTCGCTCCCTCAGTCAGGGAAAAAATAATTTTCTCTGTCTACTGAAAAAGGACTGATGTTTTCCTGCACTTTCTTATGCTAATGACCGAGCAGTAACCACTCCCTAACAAATTGTCGTGGTTTAACCTCAGCTGGCAACTAACCCCACACAGCTGCTCGCTCGCTCACTCCTGGCCCCCCCCGCCCCCCCCGGCCCAGTGGGATGGGGGAGAGAATCGGAAGACTAAAAGTGAGAAAACTCATGGGTTGAGATAAAGACAGTTTAATAGGTAAAGCAAAAGCTGCGCACTCACGCAAAGCAAAGCAAGGGATTCATTCACTCCTTCCCATGGGCAGGCAGGTGTTCAGCCATCTCCAGGAAAGCAGGGCTCCATCACGCATAACGGTGACTTGGGAAGACAAACGCCATCACTCCAAACGTCCCCCCCTTCCTTCTTCTTCCCCCAGCTTTATATACTGAGCATGATGTCACATGGTATGGAATGTTTCTTTGGCCAGTTTGGCTGTGCCCCCCTCCCAGCTTCTTGTGCACCTCCAGCCCTCCCAGTCGGTAGAGCATGGGAAGCTGAAAAGTCCTTGACTAGTGTAAGCACTACTTAGCAACAACTAAAACATCGGTGTGTTATCAACATTGTTCCCATCCTAAATCCAAAACACAGCACTGTACCAGCTACTAGGAAGGAAATAACTCTATCCCTGCCGAAACCAGGACACAAATAAAAAGTCAAAACGTGTTAATGCCCAACTAGAACCCACATGGGTGGGTTGGGTTTTTTTAAATTTAACAGTTAATCAGTTATTCTGACTTTAGCTGACAACACCTATTTCAAGATCAAGAGTTTTGCACGTAATATTGAGTATACCAAATAGCAAAGATTTTTCTGAATAAGATACCCATTTTTCAAAGCTCTTTCTAGAAGCTGTCAACCCCAACACCATTCAACAAGTACAAGAGCTTTCTGTTCATTTCAGAGAGCGAATTAAAGGTAGGGGAATCTTGGGATAGAGAAGATATATCTGTCAGGCAAAAAGTAAGTATTAAAAATGGTGTTTGACTAACAAATATAGAAGATGCTTCTGAGGTATTTTATTATACCACAAAAAAAATCAAGATTAAATTTTCGTGCCATACATTCCCCAGTTGCCATAAATACAGAATAACTAATGGGATTTGGGGGTTAATTTTATTTCATTGTTTCAGAATAAGAAGTTTTAAGTCCAGTACCCACTGCTTTATCTGCCCCAATGCACGTCTCTCAACCTGACTCTCTCTGTACTGTTTCAATTGAATCGTAAGTAGTATTTCCACATCCTTAACAATGCTTATGTTCCTAAAACAGCCAGTTCAAAAAGTTTGATAAAAAAAGAAATCAAAATCTTGCTACTTTTCCATACACGCACACCAATGTCTAGAGAACGAGTTCTGGAGACCACCACCACCATCCTCTAGACTATTCTGGGGCTTTAAGTCATTGACTGTATTGCTGGAGTGTGGGCAGACAGCCACCCTCAAGTCTGCTTGCAGGGAAAACAAGCACACTGTAATTTGAAATGCACAGATTAAAGGTCTGTCCCCTCCCCTCTAACCACTCCACACACCACCTATGCATGGTAGCGAAGCAGAGGATTTGCAGGAAAAGACTCCTTTTGAGGGATGACATATTTGCAATGCAGGGTTCCACTTTTTTGTGAAGCAGATCACTGCCCTAAATTTAGAGCAACTTCGTCACTGTTTCTGAGCTCTTCAGGAACAACCAGGAGCTACGCAATGTGTGACAGTTACATACCAATAGCCCAGAGTATTTTTTCTGTTTACTGTTTTGGGAGAAACAGATGCCTCTCTCATGCTGTAAGGAACAGCCATAAGGATCTAAAATCATAGAATCATAGAATCATTAAGGTTGGAAGAGACCTCCAAGATCATCGAGTCCAACCGTCAACCCAACACCACCATGCCCACTAAACCATGTCCCTAAGCGCCTCATCTACCCGTCTTTTAAATACTTCCAGGGATGGTGACTCAACCACTTCCCTGGGCAGCCTGTGCCAATGTTTAACTACTCTTTCAGTAAAGAAATTTTTCCTTACATCCAATCTAAACCTCCCCTGGCGCAACTTGAGGCCATTTCCTCTCGTCCTTTCGCCAGTTACTTGGGAGAAGAGACCGACACCCACCTCGCTACAGCCTCCTTTCAGGTAGTTGTAGAGAGCAATGAGGTCTCACCTCAGCCTCCTTTTCTCCAGGCTAAACAACCCCAGCTCCCTCAGCCGCTCCTCATAAGACTTGTTCTCCAGACCCCTCACCAGCCTCGTTGCCCTTCTCTGGACACGCTCCAACATCTCAACATCCTTCTTGTAGTGAGGGGCCCAAAACTGAACGCAGTATTCGAGGTGCGGTCGCACCAGTGCCGAGTACAGGGGCACGATCACTTCCCTACTCCTGCTGGCCACACTATTTCTGATACAGGCCAGGATGCCGTTGGCCTTCTTAGCCCCCTGGGCACACTGCCGGCTCATGTTCAGCCAAATGTTACATGCTAAACAGACATACCACCTTACTGCAGGGCAGAGACATTCAAAGGAGCAAAGAGGGTTGCAGACATTGGCTTACTCTAATTTTTCCTTCATTTGGCTAGAATACAGTCATCCTGCTAATTAATACTCCTACCAGTGTCAAACAAATCGGATAAAACAGTTTGCCAGTATTTTGTCACATTCCAGGCTTCCTGGCATTAGTTACTGTCTGTATATCCTGGGGCACCATCAGATGTAAGGTCTGATAAAAGCTGTTACCCTGATTTCGTGTCCAAGAAAAATGCAGGCTTTATTCTGCAATGTATGCCCAGCCTGCAGATTAAAAAGAGACCACAACCAACCAACCCCTGCCTCCTCACCCATGCTGGATTTCAGAGTCTGAAAAGGTTTTTAAGCTTCTCCAGCCCACTCCCCATCTCTCACAGGCTACATAAACCTGGAAGAGGGGCTGCAAGGAGGTTCACCCTCAGAGGGTCAGTTTTTCCTGGCAAAGATGCCAGAAGAATCCATCTACTCCTCAGCTCCTCAAGAAGATAACGTGGGAAGGAATTTACCTGAGATGGACCCAGATGGCTAGTGCTTAATCAGTCAGCACCCAAAGTTGCTACCACTGAGCACTACTCCAAAGTTACACTTGGCACACACATACACTTCAAACTCTGAAGAATATCTGGATGGGCTACAACACATCCAGCCAAGGTTTTCTTTAAAAACTGTTCACTGAAACTAAGGAGGATCACAAAATGCTGCCAAATAGCACCAGTGGCCCACAAAACTGGGGCAAGTTCACTAGTCACCACACAAAGTCAGAACAAGAGCCAGATCCAAAACTACTAACTACTCTTTAGTTTGATACTTAATTTCCTCAAGAACACCTTGAGATGCTAAGCATTCAAGATAAGCACCCAGCAGTGTTTACTCCTCCTAGTGAGGTTACGTCCTGGCATATCTTGTGGGGGATCAGCCTACATGAGTTGTGCCAGCTGAATTACTTTCTCCAGAAAGATTGATCTAATCTGCCTCTGGAGCCGATGTGTATTTTTTACTCTCAACATTTCTGCTTAAAATAGTGTTCTTTTATGTATATGCACTAAGTGGTAGACATGTAAGTTTTTAAGTAATGTCGTGTAAGTTTTTAAGTAATGTAGCACAGACAAAAAACTCTACTGGAAACTAAAAGAAAAAAACTGAAGACTAACTTAGTGCCCCCATTTGGTCAACAGCTATCCTGCTTAAAACACAGCTTTGATGTCTATCACAGCTCTCTTCTCACACAGATCCTGACCCAACTCATTTAGATTTCTTCTTCCCATAGAATATCAGGGTTTCCACCTTCACTTCACACATTCTCAATTGCTACACTGGGAAAGCCAGGGTTCGTCACTGCAGATAAAATCCAGAAGGCTCCCTCAAAAAGTCAGGATTTGGACACTTAACAATGATTCTTCATATATGCCCACCCTAAGTTTTCTTACAGAGCCGTCACTGTTGACCTGTTGAAGCACAGAAGACTTCAGTTTTACCAGGCGGTGCTTTTAACCCACTTGGGCCTGTGAAACTAAAGAGAGTGAAAGACAGGTGTAATATATCAACTCGATGTCCAGGCCTTACACAAAATTAATCTGAAATACTTTTCAACCCTCTGCTTTCAGATTTTCTCTGCTTCCCAGCTCCCAGGGATTCCTCTTTTATTGTATGATGTGAACATAACTGCACTGAGCCATTTCATTGTAACAAGCTCATTTTCTCACCAACCACAACAGTAACAGCTGTTCGCTCCAGAGCCAGCACAGACATGCTGCACCCAAGTGGCACACTGAGCACTGCCACTTTAGCTACCCAAATCAAAGGCAATAATAACACAAAGTATGTATTCGGGAGATGCCAAAAAGGGTCTCGCCTGATTCCGAGTGGTCCAGGATTGCAACAAACCTTATTGTCCGTGACTGTAACAATAACCAAGAGATTTTTGTAGGGCATAATTTCAAATTAAGGTACAACACAAAAAAAAAAAAAAAAGTTTGTCCAAACTAGGAGAACAGAAAAGCCCATGAATATTACAGGTCAAACGTAAGCACAAAATAGAGTGGCTGAAAAAGAATGTGAAGGGTGCCTTGTAAATACTCAAAACTAACAGTAAAAAGTCTCTTAACTACAGCAGAAGTAAGAAGGCGGCAAGGGACCTGGTAGGACTACTTGATGACTGTGTTATAAAACGGGCGCTCAGGAATGATAAGGCCACAGCCAAGAAGCTCAATGCACTCTTTTAGTCAGCCGTTACTACAGAAGGTATTGGAGAGATCTCACACACATTACGCATTCATCGCAGCAGATAGCTCAGAGGAGCGAGATTGGTTTAAAGCAAGTACACAGGAAGCATTAGACCACATAGACAAATGAGATGTTAGTACATCACCAGGACAGGATGGCGTTCGCCTGAGAGCTCTGAGGAAACTTAAATGTGGAACTGCAGAACTGCTGGCCAAGGTTTGTAGCTGATAACCACAAAGAGCTCTTGTGCCAGAGGACTGCCAATGGACTCCCATTTACAAAAAGGGCTCCAAAGGGCATCATGGGAACAACTGGAGAGTGACTTCCAGCAGCAATATGACGTATACAGTCTATAATAAACAGTAAGACCACTGAGCACACAGGGAAACTGAGTTTATCAAGGAGTCACCGTGGAGAAGGCAATCCCACTTCATCAACTGGCTGGACTTCTACAAGGGTGTTAGTAAGGATACAGATAAATGGGATGCCACAGGTATAATGTATCTAGATTTTCAAAAAGCCTTGAGTAAGCTTCCACACCAAATTAAGATGCCATAGGACTGAAAAATAAATGCTCTTTCACAGATAAAAACCTGTTGAAATGATAAGAAGGAAAGGATAAGACTTAACAATCATTTTACAGGATGAAGAAGCGTAATTAGTGGGGTCTTTCAGGAATCTGAGTTGAGACTGGTTTCACTCAACATCTTCATCAGTGACCTGGAGAAGGGAATGAACAGTTAAACCTCTGAGTTTGGGAATGCTATTGAACTTTTTCAAGCAGTTGAATGCTATGCTAGTGGCAAGGAACTTCAAAAGGAACTCACAGAACCAAGTGAGCAGACAAAAAAAACCAACCTGGCAGGTGAGAAAAGTACAGTAAGAATAAGACATAAAGGGTCATTCTTCCACTATGTAACATCGCTGCATGCCCACATCTCGTGTCTTGCATGAAGTTCTCGTCTCAAGAAGGATGCAGTTGAGTCAGAGACAGAATCAGAGAACCGTTGACACCGGAAGGGACCTCTTAAGATCATCTAGTCCAACTCCCCTGCTCAAGTAGGCTTAGCTAGAGCAGGTTGCCTAGATCCATGTCTGGTTGGGTTTTAAATATCTCCACAAATGGAGACCCTACAACCTCTCTAGGCAACCTGTTCCAATTTTGACCACTCTCACAGCAAAAAAGTGTTCCCTTGCATCAGGTGGAATCTCATCTGTTTCAATTTATGCCCATTGCCTCTTGGCCATTAAATGATCGATGAGGGGATCTAGAGGATAAGTGCTTTACATGCAGGCACTAGAGGCTGAGAGAGGAGAAGGTGAGTGGGGAGTGGCATCTCCGAGGTTTACAGTGTCATGAGCATGATGAACAAGCCGAATGGAAAACTGCTATCATCTCTGGCTAGCCAAAAGACTGTACCATCATCTAAAGATAGGCTTCTTTTTAATTCTAATATCAATTCGCATGTTACCTATGAACCAAGGAACAATGTCTGATGACTCAAGGTGACAGCAAACTTTGCTGTTCCCCCACTTGACAAAGAGAGCAAATTTCTCCAACACCCTGCTCTCTCCACTTGCTCCATACTGAATAGGCAAGTAAAAATCTTTTGTGATTTTGACGGTAAGCCACTGGACTAACTTCTGGCCTGCCACAGGCAGCCTTTCAGGTGACTGATACCCCAGCCTATCCTACCCACACACAAAAAGCTTCTCCCATAGAAGCAGGCACAGGCTACCAAAACTAATTTCTGGCCTGAAGCATCACTCTCTTCAAAAGAAAATTAAGAGCTTAGTTAACAGAAACTCCTAGAAAAATTACGAAAGCAAGTCTCCAGCCAATAGGGGAAAGGAAAGAAAATCACATTTAGGTTATAGAACACTGAATTTTATTTAAAGAAACTTACAGTTCTTGTTAGCCCTAGCATTGTGAAACTTGTAAATTTTTCACTCCTTCATTTTCAGTGCTGAAGAAACAAGCTAAGCTATATGTGTTTGTTTAATTCTCTGGATTAACATTTATTTTTCTACTTACTTCATCAGTTGCATTAGCAAAGGTGTAAACAACTCTAGAACAGGGACACCACAGTGATTCCTGTAAATCTTACTAGTCCTTATATAGGCCAATCTAATATTGCTATTGATAGCAGAAGACACTTCAACATTAAAACTATACCACTCTGCAAAGTAATACACCCAAGCTGGGTCACTCCCAATGCCAGTGCTACCAGCCTTTGCATGCTGTAACAAAATACTAGATGTCCTGCCTCCTTACATTCAGGCAGACCAGTATTGCACCATTTTGGCAGTGATGAGCTAACAGATCATAATTCAGCAAAGCTTTTCAGGGGAGGTCATTAATAACATCATCCCTTTGGAAGAGCTGAGGTCATCTATCCTTTTCCCACAAGCAAGAAAAATTGAGGGACTACAAGCCAGTTCTGCTCTTCTAACCCTCAGTTCTTTTGAAGCCGAGAAGCTTCCTGACAAGTGAATTCTTGGACTTGCCTCCACATGTTATCACTTAATAAAAGACCCCAAGAACTGTCATTAGAGCAAGAGCAAAATGGCAGAATGTTTAGGCTGGACCCAAACAGTCTTTCTTATTGCCCAAGTATTTTCCAGTAAAATGTAACAGCGTAATAGACTAAAATGAAACATTTCAGAGCTGCTACAATCCCAATTTTCTTAAAGTTTGTATTTAGTTACCAACTTCAGCCTCTCTTTCCAGATCCCAGAATTTCTAACAAATTGCTAATTCTAGCTCCAAACCACCATTTGTTCACATCTCATAGCAGGAAAACAAGCAAAGAATTTGGCCTATGTATTTCCTTTAAGTGTCCATGAATTTGTCTCCTAACTACTTCACGTATGACATCTAGGGTCAATCACCCAGTTTTAAAGCACTGAACAGCACAGGTCTATTGCCCTTAAACAACTACCCAAACATCAAACTGCTCAGATTTTATGGATAGTTCTGAACAACAAGGTGTTTGTGATTTGTCCAAGACCACACAGAAAGTCAGTGGCAGAACTGGAAATGCAACCCATCTTTCAGACTCTTTCTTTCTGAAAAAACTTTTCTCTTTCACAGAACTTTTTTTGACAAGAAATTTCAGTCAGGAATGAAGAAACTTTCATGACAAAGCTCCTTTACAAAAACCTCTTACTGCTGACAGTAAGCTTAAATGAACTTGCATTTACCAAACAAATCTGTTTCCAGTATAAAACAGCTCCACTGTCAAATATGCTCTGCTGCTAGTTTATGACCGTACTTATCAAATTACCATTTATCTGAAGAAATTCAAAAGACCTTCAAGCCTGGCCAGATAAAGACACATCTTGAACAAGAAAATGCAGAATGACTTGACTGAGAGTTTGAAAATGTACAGTTGGCTTGGAGAAACTAGTTGTATTTTCCTCTTCTACTCCCTTCATTTTGACAGACATACAGTTTTTCTTACAGGATTTAAAAAGATATTTTCTTTGAATAAACTTTTAACTGTTTTGTACTCAGGTTTTTTTTCCCAAAAAAGTTTTTACATGCAAAGACAAAAGCTGAGACAACATTTTGATTGACAAAACACCATAGCCAGTTATGTAGCATGAGTCAGACTGCAACATTTGGACCCCTTTAGCTACTCCAAGTCTTGGCAGACTGTGGCACTTGATTTCTTCATAGTGGGGAGGCGGGGGGTGGAGAGAAGCCCAGCTGCCGTGACCCTGCAAGACAAGTGCTACCTCTTCCATCTAGCAGCTTATATATACG
Organism: Pygoscelis adeliae; assembly: GCF_000699105.1. NCBI lineage: Eukaryota > Metazoa > Chordata > Aves > Sphenisciformes > Spheniscidae > Pygoscelis > Pygoscelis adeliae. Next base: position 2,157,917 of record NW_008825409.1, on the reverse strand, counting down.
TTCTGACTATCCAGGTATGCTGTACTACAATTAAACCCTACAGAGTTATGTATCAAGTTTTTATTCAAGCTGACTCTACTCAGTAGTTCCATAACTAAGACTGCTCTTCTGTTAACATGAGAAATACAGGTCAAGAAGAAAGAAAATACATTCCTTGCATATTCACCTTTCTCTTTTTTTTGGCCATATGGAGCTAAATTTGGGCTTGTGTCAAGTCCCTTCTGATGGTAGCCCAGGATTCTCTGGGCAGATCACAATTTGTCTCCTGAAGTCTTCCCAGCTTGTTCACATTGTCTGAGCTGGTGGGTCTCACAGCAAAGCCAAGCAGCCACGCTGCTCTAACAACTTGCTTGTCTCTTCCAATTGCCTTTGCCCCAGACTTCCCAGGCATGGTCAACCTTTTCTCTCTCTCTCAAGGTTCTTTTTATTCCCTTCCTTATCACTTCTACTCTTTTGTTCTTCCTGAGAAATGTGTGCTTCCTACATCCCTCTCACTGGAAACAGTGGGAAAAACATAGGTCCTCCAGTTCTACTCACCATTTTGTTTCGTAATTGTAAAAGTTCAGTGCTTCCCATTGTCTCCGGTTTGGTGTGTATGCGTCAATGAACTCGTCAGCCAAGCAGCATACACAGAAGTATTTCAGATTAACAGCTTCACACATATCAACCCCATTTTAAGTCGTGCCCAGCCAGAGTCCCCAGAGTGTCACAATATCTTCTCACAGCATTCCTTAGCCTCTGCCCACACTCACGCATAACCCTGACTTCGCACAAGAACTCACTCGAGCAATGCTTTGGAGAACCAACAGCCAGTAACAGGTGACTGTACCCGACTACCCTCCTCTTTCATCTTGATCCAAAAAGCATCTACACAATTACAGCCTCCATACTCAGAGCTAAGGTTTTTCAATACCCTTAAAACGCTATTTCATAGTGAGAGGTTAGTTCCATTAAAACTCAATTACGAGGCTCAAAACTCAGGATAAGTAGTGATGGTAGTTTAGGGCCGTCGCTGGGTGCTACATAAATGTCTGTTTCCAATTTAGTTCTCTGATACAGTGTCACTTACCTTTAAGCCAGTCCAGCAGAAATACTTTGTTAACTGTCTTCAAGATCAGTGTTATTACAGCAAGTAACACCAATTTTCATTTGGTTCTCTGCTCCCAGAGATCAAGAACTGAATATGGAGAGAAAAAAGGGACATTTTTCTCCTCTGAGAAGACTTCTGTAGGTCAGGGCTGCACGGAAGTGCAATCAGCAAGGGTAAGAGGGAGGTAAAGGGCCATCAATCTGTAAATCCTTGGAGGTACTAAAATTACTATGATGAGAAAAAGGAGGAGGAAGAGGATAAAAGTTTTCCTATTGCCCTTAGGTGCGGAGCAGCTGAGCAGTGACACAGTACAGGTTGGCAATCATTTGGCTTCTGAGACAAGAGAACAAAGTATCTGAGCACTGCTAGTCCTGACAGCAAAAACGTGTCACTCCCCCATCTTCTTTGCAGGTTAAAGAACCAACAGCAGCAGCTTGCGAGATACTGAGTTTGCAAAAGCTCCTGAGACGTGACTTTAAAGTGGCCAGGCCATTCCATCTGAGCTGGTAACAGTGATCATCGCAGCTGCTTCCTGCAACACAGCACTAACCTCCCCGCTCCCTCCACTCAAATATGGTTTTTTTTTTCTTTCTAGCCAATTCACCGAAAGGCCAAAAATCCACTGATCTGTCTGTCAGAGTTTAAGATCTGCCCGTTCTGCCAGGTCTTTTCTGAGAGAGAAGAAACAAGGCATAACAGAAGAGTTTCAGCTTGGTCTCAGCAACTGTTAATCAGTGCTTATATAAATGTTAAAGGGAAACCATTTTATAAACTAATTTCTCAATACACTTTCAAACACCTTCAAAAGATATTCCTCTCGCTGGTAGCTACTAACATAAGTGATTCCATTCATTCTCATTTAAGCAGGTCTTAAGGGCATGAAGACACCCAGTTAGTCTTTCTGGTATTCATACAGTTTGTTTTGCCCACATAAAGGCAAAAATTATCTACAAAAATCCAAATATTCCTCCTCCAGACCACCTCAGACTTGGGGGGGGAGGGGGGCATGAGGTATTCCTCCCTGCTATAGGGGACATCAGCAGGCCAAACACACTCCCTTGCAGAGCTGCAAATTCCTGTAGCTCTCCCAACAACAGCTATCTAGAGAAGCAAGAAAACCAGAATGCAGTTTACAACCTATTCAAATTGCACCCATTTCTTTCAAAATGGAATTTAACCCCAGGGTACAAGAGGAAACCAGAAGTCTCTCAGAGAGCCAGACAACAGATCAATCTATGAGACAACAGAGTTTCATGTGGCTCCCAGACACATCTATGTGGCACGACTGCTTTCCAAGCTGTCCTTTCTCAGAAATACAAGTGATCTAAACAGAACACAAAGATGGGAATAATAACAAATGCCTAAATATCCTCCTAAAATGTTAGAGTGTTCAAGTTTTTTTGTCAGATGCATCAAATCCATCCAAAGGGATCTTAACTTAAAAGGTCATTTAATTCTTAATCCATCTCCCAAATAATCCTTACAGTTCTCCCAGGTTAGTCTCTTCCTTCCTTCCCAGCAAACAAAGAGACCTCTCTTGTAGTCACGACAGAGCTGCATATTGTTCAAACACAAATGTTTATGGCAAGAAGCAAGTCAACTCTTGGCTGGCACAGCGAACTGCAAAACAATTACTGGGAAGTGATAAAGTATTATCAAAATAGTAGCCTATTGGTGCTACAGCTGTATTTGTTATTTCAGAGTATCTGAACCACCCCAGCAGGTTTCAAAAGGCAGTAACAGAAGAGTCCTTGCTCTGGTGGGTACAGGGCAGAATCCACTCTACTTCGGTGATGGTTCAGGTTCAAAGAAAAAAGGTTTGGTAGCTGGAAAAGACAGCCTGTACTTCCAGTTCTCCTGCATTTGTGTCCATTTTCTTCCCCAGCAGCACATGAAGTCAAACAAGATCGAGGAAAATGAAGAGTCTCCTGTGTCTTGTGTCCCAGGGTGCCTTATCAGATGTTGTGGCCTGCAATAGAAGCACTAGGAATATCTCAACCGCCCTTTCTGGGGCTACAAGCAACACAACCCGCAGGCCAGCTCCTCAGTCCTGGTCAAATGTCCAGATAGGAGTCAAGGTAATGCCTCATTCAAACAGTGCCCTTACAACCACAGAAGCCCTCCTAAACGGCTTGCACAGCTGTGACCCAGGGCATAACATCAGAACAAGCTATCCCATTCATTTCTTCTGAGAAGGTTTTTGCAGGCAGTGAAGGTGACTAATTATGCTTTCTGGTGCATCATCTATGTTAGGTTAGCGATTACCAGCAGCACAGGGAACACAGGGGATGCCTACAGAACTGCAAGTATTTCTAGTCCTCTTTCCAAAAGCTGTTACAAATGCTTTCTACTATTCTCTGAAATACATTTCACACAGCAATAAGAAAACTATCATAAAACCATAGGATAAAATACCTTAGCCTTACGGGCTGAATTACATTTTGAGCAGGCTTTTTTTAGAAAGAAACACAACACTAAGTCAAACTGAAGTTACACTGTAGCATCTATAATGAGATTTCCTTAGCTATCAGAGCCACAAAGCAAAGGTCACCATGTTGATATTCCATGAAAGCCTGCAGCATTTAAGGCATTTTGAATACTGTAAGAAATACCCCTCATTTGCACAAAAGTCTCCCCAAAATACCTAATGACATTGTCAGCATGAGGTGGTTAGTCAACATTTCTAAGATCTACGCAAAGGTCAAAGCAAATAAAATATGTTGGAGTGCTGAGCCCAAGGGCACTCTGTGAAATGTGGTTTGAACGCAATCCATCAATATGTACTTTTTCTGTTCTATTACCCACATAATCACCAGCCCTGTTTCACCATAAATCTGTTGTTCAGAAGTGTTCAAAAATGTCAGAGTATTGGTCATCTATGTCAGCTGGCCAAGAGTGATTTATTAAAATATTTGGCTAAACAGGTCATCATCCCAATAGCACATAATAAATCGGGAAGCACTTGACAATATTGCTGTTACAATAGGTGTGACTGCTGGTGCTGCCAAATATTAAAGTTGCCAGGCATTTCCATGAGAAAGCCCTGTTTTCAGTTACTTGCAGCTTTGTCAAAGTGTTCAAGCTGAAATTTTCCATGCTAGAGTTCTGCCTTAGACTGATTTTTATTTTGTTTAACACAAATTTTTAGCCAAAACAATTCACTTCCTATGTGAGCAGGCCAGGGTACAGTATGTTTTATTTCTGTTAAGAAAAAAAAACAAGAATGTAGTCTGTTAGAAGCTCTAGCACCCTCATGTTTTCAAGAAGCCATCTTGACACTCAGCGAGGATGGTCTGCATTTATGGTTGTGATCCCAGCTACCTAAGCATCCCCCTGGATTAGGTCACGTTGACAGCTTGAGAAAAATAGTTTGTACTACAGTTTGTTAGGTGTTACAAGCACCATAATAGTACCATCTGCATCCTATGTGTGCCTTCTGACTAACTCAGTTACGTTGCCCTGCAGGTGCAGCTCCCAGCTGCTTTGGGCTAGCCTGAGTCAAGGCACTGATTAAAGACTGAGAGCCTGGAATTGGGGAGCTGCTTCTGTCAGATCTTAAAGAAACAGAGGTACTGAAGAGAGAAAGTGGGACTGGTCAGAGAAGCAAGAAGCAGCTCTGTGACATTGCCAGCAGAAACACCCTTCTGAGGGATCTGTAAGCTATAAGGCAGGCACTGACCCAGGACTGCTGCAGCTGGGTTTGCAAGGAGGCTCAGAAGCCATTGGAGACTCTAAGGAACCATTTTCTTCTGGTACTTGTGAGGTAAATTCATCAGGATTGCCTCTGCATGATAGCTTTCCAGATTTAGCGTTTTGTTATAAATTCAAACAGAAATTTGATTTGCTGGCCCCTCTGTACAGGAATCAGCATCGTCTGCTGTTGTATCGCACACCCAGAATAGCAAACGATTCACAAGCAGCACCTTTATAGAATCTGGGGTTATTGATTAAAATAAAATTTTATGGAATCCTCCAGAAAGCTGAGGTATCAAATAGGAGAAAGAATGAAAAAGTCCTTTTAATAATCAACCACTAAAACAAAAACTGCATTCAGACTAGGTTAGCAATTCTAGACATATTACCAATCCCAAAGCGCCTGGGCATAAACTGACCATCAGCTACACTCAAAGACGGGCAATGCCCTAAACCATTAGTTCGTCCCGAAGACAATGACAGGTGAGTACCTCTGAAAACTGAAGTCTGTACGCAAACAGGCCTACTACAGCAGAGGAAGCAAGACATCTCCCAGAGCTTGGAAGTTTGTTAGTCAAGTGCCTCAGCCTCTGCTGATGGAAGCAGTAAAAGCCTGTTAGTGACGCTGCTCAAGTACACACACATGTGCCTCCAAACCACACGGAGCTCAAAACTGCCTTTCCACAACCAACCACACAGCTATGAGGGGGGGGTGAAGCCCTCAGTCATGATTAAAAAAACCAAGAGGCTGAGAGGCAAAAGGAGCCAACTGCATTCTCTAGAAAAAGCTACTACCTAGATATTTAACAATACTCGTTAAAACCACCTTAAATCAGGTGCTGAATAGCCTCGAATAACTTGCACAATAATGTATCACAAGGAGCCAGGGATCTGTGGCAGGTCTGAATGACTCGTGCCTGAAGACAGAACTGAATGTGAGCTCTCCAACAATAGTGACCAGCCTTCACACTGTAGTTCTCTCATGCTTCTAGAGCTGGTTGCAAAAAGCCTTCATTGCTCATAAAGCAACAAGCAAAAAGATTCACAACTGAGGAAACACACATTCCAAATACACAGGAAGAATATATAATATTACACTTAAGGAACACATAGAATAAACTTGCAACAAAATAATTTAAACAACTTGTCAAATATTGAGAGCTGGGGGGCTGCTAAAATTGAGAAAATAGTTTTGAAAGTACATTCAACATCAACGGAAAGGCACAGATTCCAAAAACCAAAGTAAAGAAGGAAAAAAAATCAGCAGAGTGCCTCTGATGATACCAGCTCCCAAACTTGTCTTTAAATAAGGATTTTGGACAAAAAAATCCCTCTTGCCTTCCCACTACAGAAAACAACAGTGGACTTGCGTTTTGTGTTGATTAAATGTGCTTTCTCATGTCCAGAAGGAGTACAGTTAATTTACAGCAGAGCAGCTGAGAGAGAAAATTGTACAGCAGCTGTGAGCGTGCTTCAGGGCTTCCTCCTCACAGGGAGGGGGGAAAACAAAAAAGAAAAAAACCAGAAAAACCTAATGTCCCATTTCCCTGAAACCATTTCAAGTCATACTCTCTGTAGAGCACTGGGCAACACTCTCACATAGGCAGAGTTTTCTCTCCCCGGCTTAGTTAACAGCCAGTGTCCCTCAGCAACTGCTGTGTTGTGGCTCAAGGTTGTCTCCTTCCAATATCCAGAAATATAGAGAGTGAGTATATACACTGAGAGAGAATAGATACACTGAAGGCAACACACCACAAGAAGCCGCAGGCTAAGAGTATAGCTAACTCACAATAAAACCCCAAGACCATGACTGTGGCAACACAAGTCAGTAAGCACAAACACATGGTTATTTAAATGGAAAGTATTGTGTCCTAGGCACCAGTGTGCAATTTCATGGAAGTGAGAAATTCATCCACACAGAAAATAAAAATATTAAGTTTTGTTCTACTTGTAGCGATGCATTTCTAATGGTCAGAGGACAAGCTATTGATGGGTAGGTGTCAGAGAGACGCACAGTTAAACAAACAGGTATTTCAAGTCTCAGGCACCTACCAAAAACACACTTCAACATCTCCAAACACTGTGGACTTCCCTGCATTTTCCTCTCCCAAGGCTACCCAAACATAATCTAGACTTTTTCCCTTTAATCACCAATTCAAGCCAAAACTTAAGTTGCCAGTTTTTGGCAATAGCTCCAAACCTGATACCATGCTCTCCTGTGGAATCCAGTCAGCCAATTTATTCAACACAGGATATATTACCAGGCTTCTCTGAATCAAAATATTAAGGCACTTCGGTTCCCTTATTTGGTCAGGTCATACTTACCTAAGAGTAAAGAAAATTTTAGCTTGGAAAAGTTATCCTTGTTAGTTGTGATAGTTATTTTAGAAGCCAATTTATATACCATAAATATGTTCCCCGTCTCTTCCAATATCACAAAAAAGCTGCTAATATATGTCTGTCCAAGAAAAAAGAAAAAACAAAAAACCACCAAACGCAACACCAGTGGTGTCCGCCCCCCCAAACACTATATTACATACTTTAAAAAAACAAAAGCTTCCTGCTAAAATCTTTCAAAATTCATTTCATGCTTGCTACGCTCTATTTGAAGTAGCTTCTCTCTGCATATGCGTTCAGGAATCTGTCATTAAAACATCCTGGTTGTTAGGAGTCAGATACAACACGTTAATGAAAAACAGTGTGAAAAGATAACACTATGAACAAGCCCCATTGCACACTACACTATAAGAGGCAAATTAATCAAATTCGTGTCGGGATTTAACCTGCAAAAGTAATTGGAGGCACTTATCAGCACTGCTCACGCCCTTCCTCCTCCTCCTCCTCCTCCTCCTCCTCTCTTCTGTTAGATTAGAAGTTGCAGAGCACACACCATGGCAGAGGATAGAAAACAGGACAAGGACTACAGCCTAACTGCAACCTTGTAGTCACCACACTGGTCCAAACAGAGCACACCCAGAGGGGGCTGTACATCTCCTGTTCACTGAAACAGGAAGATAATGAACTGTTTGTTCTAACCCGCGCTGGGGCCTTAAGAGGGGAAACAGCATTGCTAGTGGCAGACTGGTTTTGCTACCTGCCACAGAGCCTTCCTTTCAAGCATGGGTTGCCTGGGACTGCTGAAAAATTTATGCGAATCAAAACTGATCTGCTTAAGGGCCTACTTAAAAAACCTCCCTCTCAGGAACTTTCGTAACATCCTCAAGTGAATAACCCACTTCTGAATAATAATAGATACACTAAAGCAGACAGTAAATTACATTATCTGTTATCACACATTGACACGCGTGAAGTACAAACAACATTAAAGGCCAATGCAAGAAAAATGCTGATGCTCTGATTTTTTTTTGTTCTTGAAGTTTCCTGCAAGATTTCTTGCAAGGCACATGGATCCTTGAAAATTCATCTGCTTGTTGTTGCAATGCCTAAAAATATTTCTGATAGTAT
>NW_008825409.1:2148573-2149641 GCF_000699105.1 Pygoscelis adeliae | reverse complement strand
GAAAAATGAGACCAGTTAGAGAAAAATCTTAATTATATTTTTTTCTATAGAACTACAAAGAGAAGCTACCAATGCACTTACTCTAGACACAGTAATAGTATACAGGGACTCTCATTTCTTCAGCCACAAAAAAAAAAATTAATTATCTGCTCTAGCTCCCCCCTGACTAAGATAAAGCAACTTTTATAATTTGATGCTATTCATGCTATGAGTAGTTAGTGTACAGAGAAATTTGTTATCTATAGATTTGAGAGATTTATTGAACCTCTGTAAGTCAAATCCACATCTTGCACTCACACTTTACTCAAGGAAACCATAACAATATGAAATTCAATCTGTACCACAGTCACTTACCCTGTTCTTCAATGGTCCCTTCACTCTGGCGTTCTGGTCTTGTTCTGCATGCAGCCTTTCATCTACATGCCATGAAAGAAGCTAGCACCAGTCTGACCTAGCCTGACTGGAATTTGGGAAAAGGCTTTTTCCTTCTCAGGGTCAGAAACCTGGTATCACTGTATGCAGCAAGCTGAAAATCTACCGATATCAAATGAAAAAGTCAAAATGCCCTTGCACAGCCAGTAGCACCAACACAGTCCCCTTCCAAAGACTGGGTCAGTGCTCCTTTTTGTAGTATGCTGGGGGGGGGGAGGGAGAAAAGGGGGAGTGGTGAGTTTTCCTAAAGGTAACATTTTCTTAAAGCCTACAGAACTTTTTTAAAGGCTTACAGAACTTTGGAGTCTGTCTGCTCAGCCCGAGAGACACACCAACCTCATTTTCTTGCATAAGAATACCACAGCTATGCCTGACCTCTGGCCCTAGACACAGACTGCCCCATCCTATCTCAAGATACTCTCCAACCTCGCTAGCTGAGACTCTCTCATCGCTTTCAAACTCCCTGACCTGATGATTCACCCTGCTGGCCCCAGAGTGCTGTTTTCTGCCAGCTATGAAAATAAATGCGAAAGCTCCCGTTCTTTCTTTTTAGTTGTTAGCTACTGAACTGGGTCTTCTTCAACTGGTGTCGCCAGAAACTTTCATTTCACCCTATTGCGCTCTACTCCTCTCTTT
>NW_008825409.1:2145687-2148543 GCF_000699105.1 Pygoscelis adeliae | reverse complement strand
AACTCAAATGATGTTACAAAGTATTACACCTTTGCCAGCACCGGTAGTCCTGGCTCTGAACTTGCCTAGACTCTTAGTAGCAAAAAAAAAAATCTAACATTGATTTTCATGAAACAGACTTTTAATGCCTCTCTGCTTTAAACAGTGTGGCCCCGCTGCAGCAACACATACACGAAAACTGCTGAGTTTTCCATCTCTTTTCATCGGGATCGGAGGCTGCCATCCTGACAGCGTCCTAGCAACATACAAGCTCTGCCTCTGACATGCTACTCCTATCTCTTCCATAATGTATATACCGCCCCTTGTTCTCATTCTTGGATAAATGTGGACTATTTCCCTCTCTTGAGGATCCATTCTGCATCCTTTGCAGATGATACAAAACCATCCTTCCTTCCTTTCACGCGCAGGTACCCATCACATCCACCTTCCCGAAGGCATGAATGGCCATTCACTGCACACAATTTTTTTCTCAGGTACCCACAGAAGTATGATTATCTCTTATTGTATGGCAAAAATCAGTCAATTTCAGAAGAAAGACCAGTTCTTTCCAAAGATCCTGCCTGTATTTCCTTTTACAATCTCAGGAGCTGACTACCTGGTATACTGTACAGACTTGCAACAACATTATACTTTACCTTTCTTAAAAATTCATTTTGAGTCATGCACAAGGACATGCGTGAAAAATACCCTCATTTGCCCTACCAATGCAAAGGATTTCTCTGGGATTTGAAGCTAGGAAAACTGCATTAGTACCTAACATGTTTTCTTTAAAGCCACATGAGTTTTATAACTATCACCACTAAGTAAAACAAAAATTAGAAATCATTACTGCTTTTGTTTTCTTGTGGACACGTAAAACAGATTAGTTTGCTAAATGTTATTTAGTATTAATATTGCTATCAGGACTGTTTAATATCCAAGAAGATCCCAGCTGATTTCAAACATTCTCGCTGATGTTCAAATGAAAAGCTATTTAGAGAATGATGCTTCAATTACAATTAAAAAAACCCAAACCTTTTGAGGAAACATTTCATGTTTGAATAGCTAGCTGGAGGCATCAACCTAGTTGCCTGTGGCTGTTGCGTTACTCACACATTACCAGAAATTGAGAGTATGTGTTCAGCAAATTACCCTTTACGGTTTAATGTGTCTATGAATAATGCAAGAATAAAAGGTTACCTGGTTTTGCTTCCTTTTTTGCCATCAACACTCCATCTCTACTTTAATTCCAGAGAGTAAGAAAGAATCCACCACGCTATACGCTGCTTGTGTAGCCGCCCCATTTTCACATGGACACACGGAGGAAAGACCACCTTACAGGAGAGTCCAGAACTCACGCCAGTAAGATACCAGCATCATCTCAAATACCACACAAGCATCAATAATGACATTTTACTGTGTGTCTTATTGCTTATTACTGAGTGTTTAGGAAGAGACAGCGGCACGCTACCTTTGCTGTGCCAAGCTTCCCATGAACCTTCTCTGCGGGACCCACTGTCTCTACATACAGGGGTTTGAAGGCGCACCTGGTTCTCATCACAAACTGCCCGGCACAATCCCATGCTGATTCCTATTGGCCTTTAATTCCAAGAATACTTATTCTTAGATGGCATGGATAATCCTGGGACAGACAATAACTTCTCCTTGCTTTCTTTTCCCTCCTTCCCATCCGCTGCCTCCACTGCTGTATTTCAATTGGTTTCACTGAGGAATCCATGGGGAGTGAAGGTTCAACCTCCTCTCCCCCAACTAAATGGACCATAATGCATTTCCTGCAGTCTCCAAATAAACTGTGCCTTTATTTGCACTTCTTCTGATTGCCAAAAGAATTACTTTTTTCCTTCCCTGTCACATGCTATGAGGAAGTTGTGGCACTACAAGTCTGACACCAAGTAATTGCTCCAGCGATCTCCTGCTACTTTAGTGACTTAGATCCCATGACTCCCATTTTTCCCCTCAGTCTTAGGAAAGCAACAGGCAACAGCTATCTGACAAGCACCATCCCGGTTCCACAGCTCTTCAATTATTTAATGTCAGGCTCCCTCCCCACTCTGCCAGAAACATGCTAGAAATACAGCTGCTAGGTTAGCTACAGAATACACTTGAACTGCACCAGCTTATTTCCAGCTGGAGAGATAAACAAGGAGTAATGTTACACAGCAGGGCCTTTCTGCAGTGTGCAGTAACAGTGTTTGGAGACTATTCACATGTCTACGAAGATACCGGACTGTCTCAGACAGCAATGGACAGTCTTATCTACAGTTCCAGCCAAGCATTATTTTGGGACTTGTTTTGTTTGTTTGTTTGTTCGTTTGTTTTTAAGGACTGAAGACATGAATGTTAATTAGCACTAAGAAACCATCTGCCTCATGTATTGGAGGAAAACAGCATAATACAGTTTTCTCAAGCATCTGGAGGGATCAGATTCTTTTCCCTATTTACTGTGTTTCTTATGGCAATGGTTTTCGCCCTGCTATGAAAGAGTCAAACAGCACTTACAGAATGCCCCATGCAACGGGGAGATAAATCAACTCTTTTTGTATTATTCTCTAATATGGAACTAGAAAGCATGCAGTGCCTCTGAAAAAAAAAATATTTAATACAGACAGCATCACCCATTAATTGCACAATTAGCATCTCCTTCTATCTTTCACCATAACTACTTTTTCCAAATTCATCCAGTAAAAGGAAAACACTGTCCTGCTAGGATGACAAAAGTCTCGCAATAAAAACATCTTTATTAAACTCCATGGCAGAGCCAGAGTAGCTCTCTGTAAAAATGAAATACTGATTAAGAAAACTGTCAGCAACCCACTTACATAACAGAACGGATTACCCACACAAGAGCAGAAAATC
>NW_008825409.1:2131789-2145672 GCF_000699105.1 Pygoscelis adeliae | reverse complement strand
GGCTGTCCCACATAGCCTTCTGCACAAAACATTTATTACAATCCCACTGAAAAACAGCAATCCTGTATGAAATGAACATTAAGCCAGCAATGCGATATTCCAGAGGTGCAAAACCTAAGGCTAGATCTGTAAACTTAACCCTGCTTCTCTGAACGCACACATTACAAGGCAGAATAACCATACGAGAGAGCATTAAAACGCAGTCAGACCAGTACGCCTGTCACACACCTCCTTTCCTGGTTCTGTAGAAGCACAGAACAGCTCCCTCTCAGATCTATGACCTAATTTGTCCTACGCGCGGTCAGCAGTCAGGAGTCCCAGATGTCCATCAACTCCTGTCATTCTGCCATGCCTCAGTAACGCTGGGCAAAGGAGTTCATCTCTTCTTGCTTTCTAGCTTCTCACACAGGGTTGCAGACAATGGCAGTCATTTTCTTTTAGCTTCTACTCTGACACACTCGCTTTACCTTTGTGCTCTGACAGTTTACCTCCATGATCTCCATCTGTTCCTCCTCCAGTTCAGCTGTGTATCCCTGTCCCCTCCCTTACTAGGCTGAAAAGCATCTCTGTTTTATTAATGTGTCTGTCTGACCTAAATGCTCCTCAACACCTGTCTGCCTTTCTCAGCTCCTAATTTAAATAACTCCCAACTACCAGTCTGTTTTCTCCGCCAGAAGTTGCACCCTGGCTAAATGAGAATTCATCCAAATTTGACAGGTAAAAGAAAGAAGCGGGATCCTGCAGATCTGTCATTTAAAACAAATGCAGTTCTACTTTTTTAAAATTAGAAATATGGTTGATGAATACATTTTTATTTCCTCCACTGCTCACCTTCTCAACCCCAAACAGTACTTTTAAATATTTGTTTTAAGAAAAAATTGATATTGTAGAGGTCAGCACAAAATAAGCATGGTGACTTTGCAGCTGAGTTCGTAACATGAAGAATAATTCTCAATTAAAGCATCAGTCCCAAAGAAAATAATATTTTGACTTTACCAGTTTAGATAAGAGGTAATGCCTATGTTGGCATTAGATCGTCTCTTCATCGATCAGCTTTCTACCTTTGGAAAAGTCATGTGAGTGACCCTTCAGTTTCTTCATCTGCAGATGATGTACCCTTTTTCCTCCCTCCCTATTTTGTAGCAGTGCAGACTAGAACATCAAGCTGTCAAAGGCTCTGGTTACATACAGTTATCCTAAGTTACATAGCTATCATTGGCTAGCTTTCTGAAACATAAAAAAATAGTCTCAAGTTTTCTTTGATGGAGAAGCTGCTAATGCAAAGAAAAATAATGTTTCCAGCCAGAGATACTACATGTAATAGCAGCACAAGACACACAGTAAAGAGCCCAGTTCTGTAAGCACAAAGCACTTCCTAACACACCACTAAATATAACATCAAAGCATAAAAAATGGCATTGAAGTGCTAAGCACTGAGGCAGCAAATACTTCCCTCGTGATCAGTACTCAAGCTCTGTATCATCATTTGAGAAAGTCTCAAAACTCAGCACATGTTAATGGGTCATAAATACCCAGCTGCTCAGGGATAGCTAGTTTGCCTTGCATACAAGCTGTTCCTACAAATGTCCGCAAAAATGTATGAAGGCCTACTAAAACAGCTGGGAAACAACAGCCTACAAAGCTATTTGCCATCTACACAAAGGACGGAAGGAGGTCAAATTCAAACTGTCACAGGAGAGAAGAAACGGAGAAGTGCCTGGCAGTACTTTGAGGGAGAAGGAAGAAGTTCAGTCTAGTCCTGCAAAGATAAACAAGAGGCAAGGAATAATGTGGAGGAGAGGATAAAGATTCTAGTGATCTGCTAAGTGACTAGCAAGAAGGTGGGGAGGAAAGAAAATGAAAACTTATCTGGGACTCTTCAGGTTCTCTCCAAGATAGAGTAAGATCACAGCTCTGCCCACACAGCTCCAGAGGCTCTTGGTTCCTCTCTCCTCACAATGCTCGTTTCAGGAGCATTCCAGAGTCTTAAAATACTTTTCTTTGAAAGATATCACACAAAGATATACAAAGAAATAACAGCTTTTATATTCTTTAAGTGCTCAGAACATAGCAATATGACAGAACTCCTCATATTGAATCAATTTTTTTTTTTAAGCATACTACCTGCATGCAGTCCCCCAGTTTGGTTTCAGAATATTTGAAAGTCAATGCCAGAGGTACTGACTGATAGGTTTTTTATTTGTTATATAATTAACAGTGAATTGTTTTAAATAAATGTAATAATGAGCTGAAAAGTAAGACTTCCTACTCTCCTTGCTTAAAAAAAAAAATCTTTACTATCAACCAATAGAGGTTGCTACAAGTCATGCATTTAATAGGAAAGAGACAAATACTGATATATACATACAGCTTTTAAAAAAGCACTGTCTTCTAAACTGTATGAAGCACAGAGAGAACAAAACATCCATGTAGATTCATGAATAATTCTTTCTTGTGAAACTACAAATGTCAGAATAAGGAAATTAATTTTGTCCTATTATCTAAATTGAAATCATCTGAGTATCACAGCAAATAGTGGATAGAACTCTTCCACTGCTAATATCTTTCTGGATCCTCTTTAATGGATCACGAGGACATATCGGCTCTGAAAATCAAGAAACATATTCTTCTTTTTTTCTCCATTAGAGAAAACAAGCCTGATTAGTAAGAACTTGTACTTAAACCCCATTCAGCAAGTAGCCAAGAGAGCAGAAAACAAGTTAACAAATGTCGTAAGTTTCAGAAAGGAATAGTTGTCATTAAAAGCAGAAAAGGAAGTGACACAAATAATTCCTGAAAATAGAATTTTTTTTAAAAAGCAACCTCTTTAAGTTCCTCTACCTAAGCATCTTCCTCTCAGACTGACCTTCCTAGAAGATAAACATCTCATTCAAAAAGATCAGGTAATACCAACGCCTTCTGCAACTTTTACACTACCATACTTAGGTTACAGTAAGGTGGGATGTAACCAAGACCAACCTCTAACAAGGACAATCGCGCCTGATCAGTCCATAATAGCTCTGTAAGTTCATCGATAAAATAGTGAATAAAGGAGAACCAGATGACATTTGGTGATGCAAAATGAATTGCATTTATTCCTGGCCATTACAGCTGGCCAAAAAAATAGCAGGATATGTGGGCATGGGAGAAGGCATAACAGGAATAGTTATCCCTATCACAGTTTGATTGTTGCACCCGAGGTATGATATTCAATTCAGATAGCAGAATGGGTTAAAATGTTGGTTAATGACAAAGATTGGGACTTTCCTGTTTGCTGAATCAAAGAACTGTGAAATTTCCTTGACAACACATTTGCGTGACTGATGAATGGGTTGGAAAAGGGGACTCTTCACTCATCTCACAGAAGACAAATGGACAAACAAAACCAAAAGGTTCTTTAGCCGTTCTCAACAAAAGGAAACATTATGAAGAAGCCACAGAAATGACAAACACTGAAGGAAGCAAGTCAGACATTTCATAGAGATGGCTACACTGACTAGAATCATATATCACCAGAGAACAGCACAAGACACAGGAGGAGCCGACAACAGAGTACCCTTCCCAAACTGCAGTGGGCACTGGAGCCGGTGAAGTTCTCTTAAGGAAAAGCATAACTACAAACTAGATACCACTAAACATCTCTAGCTGTCAGAGCGGGTGAGCCAGTGCAAGATGAGACAGCAACAAATACTCTTAGTGCACCCATCTAAAAAAGCCTAGTAAAACAAAACACTGTCATTTTCCTGTTGTTGCATGACAACAGGAACCAGTACACAACCAAGTATTTGCTCCTAATAGTGCAAATGAATTAACCTATTTTATAGCAAACCCTAGCACTAAAGGTACATTATCTTCAGTTAAACAAATCAGCAGCTCTGGAATAATTTTGACCTCCAAAGGGCTTCTGCACATTTACACAGATCTGTAAATATAGATAAATATCCTTTAGCCTGTAGAGCTCCTCGATATATTCAGTAGGTTCAGCCAGACATTTCTCGCCTTGGATTTTGGAGCCACAGTGAGCAAGAAAGCCAGGCATCTTTAGGAAACGCTGGTGGGTACAAAGCAAAACACCCTCTTGACAAGAGAGCCATAGGCTTTTCATTTCAGCACTCAAGGTATTCATTCAGCTGAGAACCATGGAATGCTAGATATTAAGTGTCCTGCATAGATGTTGATTCTGTATTAACTGCACTACATGAGAAGTACAGATACTAGTGTTAACAGTGACCAGACTTGCTCAGGCATCAGAGACCAGGAAATCTCATCAGTTTGCTGCTTTATCTCAGGCAATAAGCTTTGTCGATAGGCAAAGTTTATTAGCTCAGAGTAATGCTGTGCTTACATCAAATTGCTTCCAAGACCTCATGTGTTACCTCTGCAGAGAACTGTGATGAGCTGCATGAATATATAAACCTACTCAGGAAGTGCTGTATTATACTATGCTACAAGATTTAGGCTGACCTCAGAGGATACTCACCCTTACCATCGCAACTATCGTCAAAGTAACCACACACCAGGAGCGCAAAGAAGCTGACAACAAGGAAAAGAATGGAGTCGGCTTTAGACTAAAGAAATGGTAAGGAGCTACCCACAGACAGTCTCCACAGGAATAATCTCTTTCTTCCGTCTTACTTTTCCCTCAGCAAAGTCATTACATGCACACAGACACACACATACACAACCCAATAAGCTCAGATTACGACAGATAAATATTTAAACCTGATTTACAATAATGCTTGCACATTTTTGGAAGAGCTCGCAGCTTTTTTCTGTGCTCTAAAGATTAAGAGAAATGCACGAGTGTGTAACTTTCTCCTCATCTACCCCATAACTTCTACCAGTCAGTGGCATTCAGAGGTGACCTAAACAGACTTGATATATTTCTTGTAACTATGAATGCTAGACTGTATTAATGATGAGGCCTTTCATTGATTTACTGTAGCTTACTAAATAAAACAGAATGAATGTACTGCATATAAGGCTTTGCCCAGAACAGCAGGGATCAGGATTCAAAACAGATCTAGAAGAACAGCTTTTAAGGGACAGAAAGACAGAAAAGAGTAAAAGGAGTCAAAAGATTTCTCACTCCCTTGTCAGATAGTTGCTAATTCTTACTTCAAATAAGTAAATTTTACAAATAAGTAAATTTTACATACTTACTAAGGAACAACACATAACAGATAACAGTTTATTTAATTTTAACTTTTTTTTTCACTATTATTAAGCAAGAATTATAATTAAATAACATTTCCTTGAGTCCTCATTCTGTATTCTCCACAGGCAGGAGTGCCAGGTGGCACTACCTGTGAGGTCAGCAGAAGAGAGCTACAGGCTTTTCTTGAGCTTTAGTAAGCCATACATGATTTGATGCTATATGGTGCTCACAAAACAGGTTTTGAAGTACAGTAATAAGTACCTAGCATTAAACAAATAAATAAATCTTTAATACTGCTCTGATATATATATATATATATATGACCATCTTGTCACACCACTCCTCTTATTTCTTTTGCTTGACCTTCAGCTGCTCTGTGATGTTGTTCCGAACTTCAGGCATCCTCCTACTTCTGAAGGTGGAACATGTGACCTTGGAAATAAAGCCCACACCTGACCCAAAGCCTCAAGCAGGAATCATCTTCCCTCTGATTAAAGTCAAGGAACTTACATATTCTGAAAATAGAAAAGGAAAACTTCTTCCATGCAAGAGCCCTGAAAGCATTTTTGCTACTTCTCCAATTATTCTCACATTCAAAAAAAAAAAAAAAAAAAAAAGCAGCTATTGACCACTCCATATTTAAATGGGAATTCACAACTTTTTATCTCCTAAAACTTTTGTTACATGTCTGTACTAGTTCAAAAACATTAGATCAGGAAACAAGGCAGGCAACTACCCTGATTCATGATACAGCAGACATAAGACAGCTGACATAGTTCCAGTTTGTTGTAGAGGGTTTTTTGCCTGCATTTATATTGCATTATTACCGCCTGTCATGAGAATCTGGTTGAATGTTTTACCCAGGCTCTAACACATCTTCAGTTGCTCCCCGAAGAACAACCTTAACAGCCCATTCCACAACATCTGTCAGCCACACAGACTGGAATGACCATGTTTTCAGCACTCAGCCTTGCAGTCACATCTGCTGGAAACAACTGGCTGAACTGAAAGCCATTGCTTGGTTTCTGAAGAGTACCTTAGGACTTTCCAAATCCACTCAAGAGAGCTATGTGGGTGCGCATGCACACACGGAGGACTAATGATGATGATGATGAACATCCATCCTCCTGCCTGTTACAAAGTTTTCCTCCCATTTTCACTCCCATTGCCACTATCCTAGCTGACAAACTAGCGAAAGATTTCCTAAGCGCAGTCTCTCAGCGTAACCCCTGCAGATCAAACATACACAGGAGCATGTAACATACTCACACAAAGAGTTTACATACACAGAAATCTCAAATGCAAAATTACACACCTGTAATAGAACGCAAACAAACTATCCCTCTCCTACATAGGGAATACCTATCTAAGTACAGTAAACAATTTACTACAGTAAGTTTTTTGTTGCTCTTTGAATGCAAGTTGTACTACATAAAGATTTTAGGAGTAGACGCAGTGGATGTTCCCTTGTACACCCACTCCATGAGTTAAGTTAATACAGAAATCAAAAAAGCGAGCTGCAGGACTGTGGTACACTATGGGATACTTAGCCCTGCCAGGAATCCTCGTCAATGGCTAATAAAAGCATAAGCAACCCCAGCTAATACGGAGGCATCATGGTAGCATTTCCAACACAAAAATTATTTTTGGCCTAACTACTTTCATTTTCACTTCTTTTTCTTCAAAAGACATGACTGTCTCTAGATATTTGTCCGGATTAAAAATCAGCTCAAAGTTTTCTGAAAAATTCCAGGAAATTTTTCCAAGAGTACTGCTATTTTTCACTGAGCCCCACTGTTAGCACTGGATACATGAATTACCAATTTACTGAGCCCCACATTCCAGCTAGGATGCTCCGAATTCCTAAGAAATAGCATAAAAATGAATACTAATATTACCTTGATAATTGATTCCAAAAGAACAATGCTGTACATGTGCTAATGCCACATCTGTCAAGAGATAAGGCAGGAAGAAGCACAACCTGCAATTCACACTACTATAGCAAGCTTTCTTAAACTTGGTAAAGTAGGAGTAGCTTATACTGGAATAGTTGATAGAAGAAAACACTGGGTGGATTTTCCTGACAATATTCAGACTATACTTCAGTCTGAAGGTTATCTTCTTTTCGGGGGTGAAGGGGTAGATTTATTTATTTTTTTAATGCACTTTTTCTTTTAAGATATTTGAAAGCTGACCTTCACACAGTGGAAGGGCTCATATGACCCGAGACCTAAGCCAACAGGTCGTTCAACTTCTGGCAGAACATAAGATCTGTTAAGACTAATAGACAAAGTAAATCAGCCTCCTGATGCTGACAGTAAAAGGCTTGAACACAAATCACTCCCTTCAAAATGAACAGAGATACAAAATATGACAGCTATTCCAGGAAATGGCATGACAGCTATGGATGGTGTACACTCATCTGCGCTTCAAGAAACATCCCACAGCCTGGAAAGGAGTCAGGGGTACAGTAAGATACTTGTCTACTAAAATGAGGGTGTAAATACTGAGCCTACCAGCATGAAGAACTCCAAACCCAACCTCACCCCTGGAGCTGTGCTCCTGTTGCTATAGGATGAACGTCAGAGTATGTCTGCTTGCTGTTCGGCTCCAGGCACCAACAGGTAAGGCAAAGCCCTCATCTTCAGTTAAACTTGCTATGGTGCTGGCACTACCCACACTCCCAGGAAAGCAATTTCTTCCCAACTTTCTGAACCTCACACTCACTCCTCACAAGCTTAGGAGAGCTTGAGAGAACCATAGTGCTGCCCTAGAGACTTGAGAAGACACACAGCTGAAGGAGAAGGATGGGAACACCTATGCCCTCACTTACAAAAGTTTTAAAGCTGTCCTTTAATCAACAAACATGTAACAGCAGTCTTGCTCATGATTAGGTCTAGCCATCACACAAAGCGAAAAAGCCAGATCCATATTGCTTTTGGGACACTGCAGGAACACTAAATTGGAGGTGTATCATCTGCACATGCAACAGCACTCAGCTCCCCTCCAAGCACCTTGCAATGCATATGCATGACGCCAACCAGCAGCTTCTCAGTGAGACTAGTTTAACTTGCTCAAAACCTGATGCTATTAAAATCTTGTGATTTTTAGCCCAGTGTATTGAGTCCAAGGTTTTCAAATACTTACAGCCACCAACACTATGTTAACACAGGTTTCCAGTATAATTGTCATTAAGTCCTTATTGTTTCCAAAGACAAAACCTTACAATAAAATTTTGATCTTCAAAGATCCCCAAAAATGGAAACACT
The DNA here is from genome assembly GCF_000699105.1 of Pygoscelis adeliae. NCBI lineage: Eukaryota > Metazoa > Chordata > Aves > Sphenisciformes > Spheniscidae > Pygoscelis > Pygoscelis adeliae. Next base: position 2,137,245 of record NW_008825409.1, on the reverse strand, counting down.
AAAAAACATCTCCCCCTGCCGCCCCCCCCGCCCCCTGCAGCAGAGTACTAAAATCCATGCCAACCTCAAAAAAGGAAAGCTTGCATCACAGATACATAAACTGTTTTAGGATACACCAACAATCACATCATGCCAGTAATACTGCATGGCATATCTGAGAAAGCTTCCACTGACCAGATGAGCCATTGGCCTAGAGCTCAAAACAATCCTACAAGACCACCTCAGAAGGTAGGGAGGGACTTGGATGACAGACCTGTGCTGAGCTTCATGCACAACTGTTTAAGCAAATAAAGTACTCAAGTTAGCTACCTCAGGTGCATCCATGTTGCACTGCTTCCCCAGCATTAGCCACATCCCAGGAAAGCCCAGAGCTTCAGTGACATTAGGACGCAGGACTGCTTACGCTAGGCAATAAACTGATGAATTATGTCTTCACACTTCCATTTATTTAGGGAACCATTACAATCATCCACATATTGTGTTGCTCTGCCTTTATGTACAATCTGTTTGTAACAGAGCCTCACTTAACAGAATTAGGAGTATTTTCCCCCCTTACCAGGTACCACAGACTTACCAAAGAGAGTTAAGGGGGGGTCTGCTAGTGCACTCAGAGTTTCTTCAATATTAGTACACTTTCATCCATTAAACAACTCTGATATCCATTTCTGCACATTAACAAGCTTTAAATAAGCAGCTTCTCTGGTCTATCATTACCTTTTCTTCCATTTCTGTGTGACTGCCCCTCTTCCCCCATGAAATGATAAGAACTTCCCAGAGATGTTTTTTCAGATGGGCTCAATATCAAGCACAACAGAGCAGTGGGAAAAGCACATGTATTATGAAATTTTGCAAAGTCTGCCAAATTCCATTTTATGGAGGAACTTAACAGAAATTCATCTGAGTAACATAAATTACAGAGGCTTTCACTAGCAAAAGCAATGGAATCAGTGGGTTGGTTTTTTTTTTAATCTTTCAATCTATTCCTGACAGGGAACCATACCAACTGGGAACATGCTACACAAAGTTGGTAAATATTGTAACAATTAGCTTTGCATACATCTGATTACTTGTGGTGTCTATTTGCCTCGTGGGTACAGAGGAAGCAGCAGAGGATAAATGATAGTTTATTTGCTTCTTCTCGTTGTCCTTCTTATCCTTTTCTCTCTCGCTGTCTATCTCTGTGTGGAGGTCTGCTGAGCGACTGCCCCAGCTGTAATGCCAGCATGGTTCCATGAATCACACGAACAAAGGGTGTGCAGGCAATGTTGTGCAGTGGCAGTATCAGAGCTCCCTGCTCCCATCTCTCCCACAGGCTATAAATGCATCAATCCTCTAATCTACTTTGCTTTTACTGGACTGGCAGCTTGTCAGCTGCTTTGCTCCCAGTAGACATTAGAACAACACAGGACTTGTTGAATATTCAGAGAATCACAAAAAAAGGGTCTGGGAGCTCACCCAAGCCTATCCCCCTGGCTCAGGGAAGACCAGCTAGACACAAACACACAGAATTGTCTCACCTGTTCTTATCAGCCTCCAACGAGGACAGCTTTCCTAGGTGTCCTGGTTTCGGCTGGGATAGAGTTAATTCTCTTCCTAGTAGCTGGTACAGTGCTGTGCTTTGGACTTAGGATGAGAACAATGTTGATAACACACCGATGTTTTAGTTGTTGCTAAGCAGTGCTTACACTAGCCAAGGACTTCTCAGCTTCCCATGCTCTACTGACTGAGAAGGCTGGAGGTGCACAAGAAGCTGGGAGGGGGCACAGCCAAACTGGCCAAAGGGACATTCCATACCATGTGACGTCATGCTCAGTACATAAACTGGGGGGAGTTAGCCAGGGGAGGGGTGACCGCTGCTCGGGGACTGGCTGGGCATCGGTCGGCAGGTGGTGAGCAACTGCATTGTGCATCACTTGCTTTGTATATTATTATTATTATTATCATTATTATTTTATTTTATTTCAATTATTAAACTGTTTTTATCTCAACCCACGAGTTTTCTCACTTCTACTCTTCCAATTCTCTCCCCCATCCCACTGGGGGCGGAAAGTAAGCGAGTGGCTGTGTGGTGCTCAGTTGCCGGCTGAGGTTAAACCACGACACTAGGCAACCTAATCCAGCACTGAGCTATCTTTCTGGCTGTTTATCTCACCTAAGCCTAGAGAAATCTCTCATGCTACAATGTGGTCCCATTATTTCTTGCTCTGCCTACCACAGCCATAGAGAACAGACTGTTCTTTTCCTCTTTCTCATTGTCTTTTTCATATTCCAGTCTTCTCCTGACTAAGTTTGCTCCTGAGAGCAAAATCTCTCAGGCCTCCCTTGCTGGTTATGCTCTGGATTCTCCATATTCTTCTTCAGGCTCAGGGTCCCAAACAGGACATCACACTATACAGAAGACTTAGCAATGCCGACTGTTAAGGTTACTATTCATGCATTACATGCATCTCTCCTACCTGTGTTTTGCTTGCACCAGTATGAATATCATGATTTGGCAGCAGTCATGAAAACATACACTTTTTTTTAAAAAGCCTGTGCTTCCCTTATGGGAAATCTGAGGGAAGCAAAAGCATGTTAGAGGATAGGGTACGTGTTATACCACCAGAGTTCAGAAACTGAAGAAGCAGAGCTTAAACTTACAAAAAGGGAAATTTTTTTTTTTTTTTAATTTGAGCACGGTTAGGATAACTTATTACCACTAATATCTTCTTGTTCTTCAGCAGCCGGAAATAGAGCCAGCATGCTGAGCATCTTAACCTGACATTCCAGTCTGGTCCTTCACTGTACTGACTGATCCAAGACTTGGATCAAAATTTTTTGATTAGAGTTCAGGTTGTCAGCCACTGAATTACCGACCGCTCTCCTCCAGCAAATCCTTTCCAAGACTTGGAGCAAAATTTTTTTACCAGGAAACCATTAGATATTAGTCATCCATTGGCAAAAGGAAGCCACTATGCCCACACAAGGATTTCTGGTTTCAGAACCAGAATAGTTCAACTGTGTAATACCCTTCCACCCCAAATTTAAGGACCAATTCTGTTCAAAATATCATTTATAATACAAGCCTTTATAAGCTGGGAAGATCACAAAGAGAAAAATACTAGAAGAACAAGTGCATCTAAAGCTAGTTTGGGTATGTCTATCCAGACTCTAGAAAAGTCTGTACCAGGACTTATAACAGATTAATTTGTATGCCATATATTGCACTCTACTTTAGAGCTCATGCTCATTCCTGTATATGTGAGCCCCAAACCACCTTTCCTGTCCATCTGGAAGAATAGCAAAACAAACACTTAAGTTCAGGAGCACTGCACTTCCACAGGTCCATTAAACAAAACTGGAAGTATATGAATAATTTAATAAAGCGCTCACAGGAAAAATTTACATTTGAAGTGCTTTTCTGTAACCTCAGAAATTGCACAGACAGAAGAGTTTGCTGCCATTTCCCCAAACTTGAGAGTGCGACTAGCTGACCTGTCCCGACTCCAGTATAATAGGAGTATAGGAGTATAATAATAGACTTCCAAATAGGAACGTCTTCACATACACCCCCCAATATTTTCAAGTATCTTTTGCCTTCTTTTTAATTTCCTGTCCTTAAGTGTTGTTATTCACTGTTAAAGAGCTGTTATAGTTTACTCTGAAAGCAACCGGGTATCAGTGCTATCTCTGAAACGCCTTTATACATTACTATACATTACGTACTACTATACATTGCTATTTCCTCCAAAGATAAGGCATCTGTTAACCAAGACACAGACTCCTGTGAATAAGCACTGCTGGATTTTGGTGTGTGTGTGGTGTATGTGTGCACATATATACAGATACATGCATGTTTGCATGTGTGTGCATATCTGCATATATGTGTATATACATAGGCACATACACATATACAGTCTATATGTTGTAAAGATGTAAATGGGAAAAAGCTAGAAAAATCTATCAAGGAAAGCAGCATCAACTCTTTGAAACACAGAGCTGATACTGCTATTAAGAGAATGAATATTGGGCCGTAACTAACACTGGTAACCAAGGGGTTAACAGTCTCTGGTAGTAAGCCACTAAAACATGTGTGTGAACTTTTGTCACACCAAAGAGTCCATGACTCCTACATGAAGTCCCAAGCAAACAGCACCACATCAGCTTTAACAAAGCTTCCTGATTTCTGTTTTCAGTGAAATGGCTGCAGAGCAAAATCCCTCCGGGGAGGAGCTTGGGAGACCCGGCAGCGGGAAGCCTGGCCCGCAGTCCATTGCTTCTTGCAGCCAACAAGCTTAAAGAACTTGCACAGAAACAACTCTTAGTTTTTTTAGCAGCTGCGACTGCTTATAATGTTACAGACCTACAATTAAAGTACACTTTAAAAATACTTTTGGGGGGATGAAATTGGGAAAGAGCCTTCTTGGGCAATGAGAGAAACACGGTGCAGTGAGGGAAGCATGTTGCTCAACCAGAACAGGCCAACACATAAACCTTGCCTGCTCTCCCAGTACAGTTCTGATTTTTTGATATAAGGTTTGAAAATGGATCTTCTAGTTCGCAGCTATTCTTAGTTCACCTGTATGGCAACAGCATGCACTAGCCTTTATTTTGCCATGGGAGGAGACAAGTTGGCATTATTTTAAAACATCATTTTCCTACACTGTAGGTACTTAAAAACACCAAAATAAACAACCAGATGGAGCTCTAATGGAGGAAAAGTGGATACGGATTTAAATTTTAAATTATGCTTTATGTTGCATCCTGTTTAATAAATTTCTCACTGCGGGAAAACTTTTTACATAAGAAACACTTAAGGGAAGAGGTTTTCAGTACCTGTGCAAGAAGTAAATGATACACAGGACACAAAGTGGGGATCCAAAAAATTTAAAAAAAGATTACAAACATCAGGAGGAGATTACGCTTAATTTTAATTGCTGTATGATGAACAAGCTTTCAAAACATTGAATCACTCAAAGGCTAATTCTGATGTCTTATTTGATCTGATAAAAAAAGATGTAGTAAAGCACTTCAAAATACTAAACTGCATGAGTAGGGCTTCCTACAATTTTGACATAACGGAAAAGGGATTCATTCTGTGAGCTTAGTACCTCCAAATCAACATGCCATTCTGAGGTTTTTTTTAGACAAGTGAAATAAGGAAACATAAAATAGAGAAAAAGAAACAGTAAATACTAATACACATCTTTCACACAATTTTTGCCTCTTGGACTTCACCACTGTCCATTACAGAAGTGACGGACATTGTTCCAGTTTTAACACATTGTGCTGGTTTTGGCTGGGATAAAGTTAATTTTCTTCATAGTAGCTAGTATGGGGCTGTGTTTTGGATTAGTGCTGGAAACAGTGTTGATAACACAGGGATGTTTTCGTCACTGCTGAGCAGTGCTTGCACAGAGTCAAGGCCTTTTCTGCTCCTCACACCACCCCACCAGCGAGCAGGCTGGGGGTGCACA
>NW_008825409.1:2110556-2131366 GCF_000699105.1 Pygoscelis adeliae | reverse complement strand
TCTTCCGATTCTCTCTCTCCCCCCTCTTCCAATTCTCTCTCCCCCCTCCCACTGGGGGGGAGTGAGCGAGCGGCTGTGTGGAGCTTAGTTGCCGGCTGGGGTTAAACCACAACACACATCTGTATAAATGAAGAGAAATCTGGAGTAAAAACCAGTATCAATATTGTTATAACATGGGTCAAGTTTCAGTGATCTTTTCAATTGAATTTCAGCAACTGTTTCTCAGTAACTGAAAAGAATGGTGGCTTTAAGGTCAATTGTAATGGGGCTTTTAAGGTTAGTTCTCCTCCTCTAGAATTAATCCTAATTTTCATCCTGTGAAAAACCTTCAGGAAGAAAGCCATTTCCAAACACTTAAGCATATTTATTACTCTCATTTCCACCCTCATTATGCAGATTACTGACTAGAATAAACTGATTCGCCACATATTTGAACAAGGGTACTGTTATTGGCAACCCACTTCAACTGAAGGACCTACACTGGCAACTTGCCCGCAAATGGCAGTAAACTTGCATAACAGCCAGAAGGTTGCTGCTGTCACCTTTCTAGCAGAAGGGCACAGCCTATGAAAGGTACCAGCCTCAGCATGCATAGCCTAAGATACAAATCTGCGTGCAACCTGTGGTCCAGGCTTGGCTTGCCAAACACACGTGTGATCCTCTGATTCATCAAACATAGTAAATGCTAACAGTGAAAGAGCATCCAGTTCTTGTCTGCTGCAAGAGGTAGGCCTTTCTGTCTGGTTGGTTGGTTGGCTTTCAGATCTCAGAACCTTCACTGTATCACAGGTGGAAAGGAAGTGGTTTGATTTGTGCCTGTGGGAAAACAATAATTAGGCCGCTCAATTCAGAAAAAAAATGGGTCAAATTCAATTTAGGTGGGATTTGCTGCTTGAGGTAATTATCCCTTCAAGAGCTGAACTGCTGTGCTGTAATGCTTTCAAAGGAACCTAGCGGAGAACAGAGGAAGACAAGTTCACATTTCTTTACTAGAGTGACTCAAGAAGACTTGAGGTCAGTGACACCTGAAAATAAAGCAAACAACAAAACCACATAAATACCTTGCACATCTCAACAGCTTCTATCTTAGAGTCTAAAAGTTTTTGCCAGTTACGCACTAAGTGTTATACCTTCATAAGTCAGCAGGGTAAACAGCTAAATAATTCATGTTAGCATAAGCAGTGCCCTCTCTGTCACTGGCAATGTTATACAATTGAAAGGAGGCAGGATGGACACTTCTTGAACACATTGTGATTCTGGGATTCAACCTCAAACAAATCAGGGAAATAGAAAGCCACTTCAAAACTAAATCTCACAGGAAGTGTTCCTGGCAAAAATTATTTCTACTGTACATCATGGCAATACAGCCAGAGAAAAAGTAAATGAAAGTCTACAACTTGTTTGTTCCTGTATGTGGTATGAGAGAAAAAAGTTATTGCACATTTAATACACATTCCCCTTTGAGAATGATCGTTTGAGAAAGCATTACTCAGATCCTTCTAGTCACATGCAGGCTATCTAGTATTTTATGCACAATTAACACATTCTAAAAGCCAGGCGGTTCAATGGGACTTGCAAAATTTTGTTTGCAGTACTTCACGTTGCAGTGTTTCAAAATAATGTGTTAGTGTGCTGTAAACAGAAATACAGTGTCCATGAGCAGCAGCATTATAAGGTAAGTGAAACACAAAACAACAGACAGAGATTCAGAGATTTTGAAGTTGGAAAGGGACTGTTACCATCCTCTAGTCTTACTTGTGCACCATTACATGACAAAAATCAAGATGGTTTAGTGTACTAAATAACCCCCAGTTTGATGACATGATTGTAAAGGCAATACATATTTCACTATAATTAAAGCAGCAGATATCTGCAAAAATTACTAAATTATAAGTAAAAGCTACAATAAACTGAAAATAAAATAAAATAACAGATGGTGTATAAGTCATTAAAGAAAGCCACCTCCTTAAACTAATGGATTTCACTAAAGATCATCAAAATCAGTGAAGTGGAAAGCAAGGCAAAAGCTGATGAAAATGCAATAATAAATCCAGAGTAAAGACTGAGAGCAGACACTCAGCTCCAATACAATCACAACGGCTTTTGTGGGTGAAAGGATTCACACACAATGGAAAATTAAAAAAAAAAAATTGAAACTGATGGTAAACCCTTTTATGCCTTAATCAGAACAGTGTTTTGGAACAAAAGAGGCAGAAGGATGGAGAAATTAGTTGAGAAAGCAAAAGCAGAGGCAAAATCCACATTGGTCCCCATTTAGCCATAAACACGACACACATGCTGCGGATTCCCCATGCAGCCCACACGCTGTTCTGATGATTTGTTGCCATCTAGAAACAGAGCTCCATCTATGTGATCGCTACTTGGCTGGTCAAAGACTTCGATCTCCATGCAAATCAGTTCAGCTCCTTTTATTAGTACTAATGTCTTTTGTCAATGAAGTTTAAGTGTTCCGCATATTAAAAAAAAACCAACCAAATAAATTTAGGCATGAAGTTAAATTAATCTAAAACAACATGTTAGTAATAATCCCTAATCTTTTCACATTGTTCATAACTGACATTCACTTGCTTAAGTATGTCTTGTGGCCGCTGTGTGTCTTCATCCTCCTCATACTTCAGAGAATGTTGGGCATCGCTACTCGGGCACACAGCTTGTGCTGGGTGCTAACTGCTGAACTATTAACCAACTCAGATGTTCATTTTCAAAGTGAAACAGAACTTATTGCTTAGCTAACCGTCATACATAAAAAATGTAGAAAGGAATTTCCAGTTAGAAAGTAGCCCCAAAGCCCCCCCCCAAGTCACAAAGACAAGTGAATAATCCAATGGATTAGCACACTGTTTTACTTTTTTCTTGAAAGCAAAGCTCAGACTGAACATTTGCGGCGGGGTTTTCAGCACAGCACAAAAGCAGTAACATTGTACTTTAAGGACTGCTTTGTACTGGCAAACTGAAGTTGTTTTTCTCCCCTAGCTGTAAGATGCCCTGCTTTGTAACGTGGGTCTTATTAATGGAACAAGTTGGGTTTGGTCTCTGCTGCCAAAGCAGAATAATTCCAGTGCAACATATTTCTCATTCCTGGTGTTTTGTGGAGGTTAGAAACAGGCTTTTAATGTTTATTAAGCAATGAAGAATGACATTACCCGGAGACAGCACTGTGACATAAATCAGCCCAATTTATGATCTAGAAGCCAAGCTGTTCCAAATCAGAAATCATCTCTGTTCTTGTCACAGCTGTGAGAGTCTTACAAGCACAGCACTTCACTCTGCTAAGCCTTTTCTTAACCCATCCTTACTGGGAGGAAATTGTGAGCTCCCTCGGAAAAAAAAAAAGTAACCCTGCATTTGGGGAGTAATTCAGCTCGTCCTGAGGCAGAAAGAGGGATTCACTCCATCTAACCCAGGCAGCTAAAAGACATGTAAGTGGGAGCTCTTTCCAAGCCACCCTTTGTAGTCAAAGGAGACTAAAAGGCACCTGAAGAAGGAAAGTCATTTCACCCTCAAACCGGTTTCTAAAGCAAACCAGAGGAACACCTCTCTGGAGGTGCCAGTTTCTCTCCAATGACAGTAAATACAGGCTAGGGTAGCTAGTCACTTAGAGGCAGATGTGTAATTTTCAGTTATCTAAAGTCAGAAGACATGAATACCACCCGAAGTGCCTGAAAGAAAACCATAAAACTTCTGAGGACAACCGCTGAATTATGTTACTTTGGAAAATCAGACGGTGGTGGCACCACCCAGAAACAAAGAGCCTGAACAGAAGGCTTCTTCCTGCAAGTGCTGCTGCTTCACAGCATCTCAAAGATTTCCGTAACTGTTTTTTCCAACTCTGCTTCAAGGCCTCCACTACGAGGGCAGTGGCCAGTTGCTCAAAGCAAATTCTATTTATTTTATCATGCTGCAAATTAGTTTCATAAGGCTGTTTCTTTCAAAATATTTTTACATAAAGTGCTTCAGGGTTCAGGGGAAGGAGGAGAAATAAGAATGCTCAGCTGAAAATATTCGAGCCATAGCTGGTGGTTTTAAATAGAAACTTCAACAGTTAGGGAAACGGTTCTTTAACTCTGATCACTAGATTATTTACTCTTATTCACTAGAGCACAAGTCCAAACATGCTTTAGTCTCAAAGGGAAGACTTGTAAGAAAAAAAGAAAAATTTCCTTAACTTGCACTTTGCTATAAAGATTATTTCTGTTTATTCACAATATCCTTTAATGAGTTTCAAAATATTTCAAAACCAGTAACAGATGTAAAGAAAGTGCTACATCAGTATTGTATATAATTCCTTCGAAATATTTGTTTTTCTATTTTCCCTCCACAGCACATTCACTAGTTACACAAAGTACGTTACTAGATCCACTTAACAGTGCACTGTCCTTCCTCTGCCAACGCCAACCCAACTGAGAGAAAAAAAATAATCCAAAACTAAACAACTTCGACTTCAGAGAAACAAAGCAGGGTATCTGATGCTGATAGAGAAACTTGAGACCAAACCATTTATAATTCTGCCACAATGTTTTAATGGGACTAAGCAGGCCCCTGACAATGTCTACCACATTTTCTCTACCTAGAAAATTTTCTTATCTTCAACCTGTACCATTCCCATTCTTCAGCTAAAGAACTGAACAAGGCAGATTAAACAGCACCGCTAGCTCTCACGTTTTTCAGGTATTTGTAAACCACCCTCCCTACTAGCTTCAGTACTCTGGCAATTACGTGAGATGTGATTCTCATTTCATGGCTATAGGCCTGGAAAATGTGGATTTAAAGCTTGTACATGTTTGTGAATATAAAAATTTGTCATAACCCTAGAGAAACCGGTTAGAGATTTTGATAGGCTTGCAGCAAAAAAAAAAAAAGTGCGCTGTCTGAAGTCATACCACAAATCTGTGCAAAGTCCCCAGGGCATCTACCCAGTGCTCTGTCTAGTGGCTCTCCTAATCTGCTCTAAAAGGAAAGCCGCTTCGAGACTGGGAACTCAATCTGGCTAGTAGTGAGAGCTTGAAATCCCAGTCAAAGGATCAACAGAAACAGTAGACTCTAAACTGATGTGTTTTAGGAGGAACACCTTGAAAAAATAATGATAGCTCTGGGTTTTTTTTTCCCCATCACCTACAGGCCACATTAAAAATTTGTAACACTGCCTTTCAAGGTGCTATACCACACACTGAAGTAGTTTTACAACACAATGAAGAGCACGCACAACAGTTTTGCTTACAGGCACCTAGATCAATTTATAATTGCTACCTCAAAGAGCATACAGCAGGACACTGCAACTATTAAGGCTATATCCGTACAAAACAAAAAAAATTGAAAAAGCTAAGGGAAGTTAGGCATAATGTTGTGCAACTGTCACACTAATAGCAAATGCTCACACTTACAAGAATCAATGAGAACTGACTGACTGTTTTTCCTCAAAAGTTCCCCTCTCCTCCCTGTTTTCTTTCTCCACTGGCTGCACTAAGAACTTTAAAAACAAAACAAAACAAAAAACAAAACCCCAAAACAAACAACAACAGGCAGACGATATTTGCCAACAACTGCCTATTAACTATGCATTTCTACAGTGATGCAAAAACACTTTGTCCTGAGAGTGCTACGTCTAAATAGCTAAACGTAGAAATGTGAACACAGAGCTTCGTACTCCCGAACCTTCCTTCTACTTCCACTGCAATAGTGACCAGCAAGCACTGCCTATACAAAATGCCTCTGATAGCCACTACCTTTTGAGAGGCAGAGTGAAGGCCCAGGAAACCTGGAAAGAGGCACAAAGATGTAAAGATGAGACTGTGTTTTGAGCACTATAAGCTAGCATTAGTAAGAGACATTCTTCGCAGCTGTAAGCAGCCAAGCTCGTTCAGTGCAAGAGTTTTAAAATTCTGCAACTCACTGGAATTGTAGTTGCCACTGGTTACACAGTCATTTAAACAGCATTTTGCAGTTGTGGCGCCATAAAAATCCCCAGTGACCCCCTGCTCTGGCAACAGAGAAAATTATGTTTCCTCATGTCTGTATTTGATCTCAGGATCCATTTTTTTTTTTTTCAGTAAAGTGAAAGGACAGGCCATGCAATACATCTATGAGAGATGACAGCCTACGTGTTATGAAGTAGGGGCAAAAGTTTAGAAACGCCAACCATTCATGGTGCAATTTTATGTAGACTGCCACTGCACAAAGCCCCTTCTGCCATCACAAAACAGCAGTTTATGTACAAGAGAGTAGGAATCAACCTCTCCCTTCAAGCAGGGATTATTGCTACTGGCTGATACTCACTGAGTGCAGAAGAGCGAGCTTCATTAGGTCCTGGCATTCCAAAGCAACTGTAGAATAAAAACATAAGGTAGACCATTTCAAATATTCAGGTCCCATAAAACATATTTAGAGATTGTGGTTTTTTAAAACTAACTTGCTAAATTCTGCAGCTCTCTGTGATGCAGCGAAGTTCCTGGAATACTTAACTGGCCCAGAAGCCCTAGGACTTTAAAACATGCATGTAGCAGGTTTAAAATGGCTATTTATTGTAATGACTGACAATAACTGCACTGTCAAAACAGCTACTGAAAGCAGCCAACATTAGTCCCCAATACAGACCACCAGTATTATCCTTTCATAAACTCAAAAAAGCCAGGGGCTTAGGGACTAGGAAATGAAATTCAATCTCCTACCATCACTTTATTAAATGGCTTCTGAAGCGATCAACGGAACAAGGCAAATAAAAACAATTAATCAAACCACTATTTCTGAAAAAGCAACTGACGGAACTGGAGATACTGCTCTCAGCACTTACAAATTTTTCCTCAACGCAAGTACTGCTGTCAAGTAAGGTTGTCGCGGGCAAAGTCCCCCATGTAATTGCACATAATAAGACAGGATTTCCAGAAATTATGCAGTGTATTTGAGTGTAGACGTCAGAGGTATCAAGCTGCTAGAAAAAGTCACTCAAAATATAGCTCATTCTAAACCATCATGAATATTTTGGCTTTTAAATCAATCCACATTGAGTGAAGCCCCTTTAAATACCCTGATTGAACCTACATAAGCTCTAAACAGCCAAACTGATCCAAGACCACTGCAGCCCCAGAAGCAGCAGCCCTGTCCTACCCCAGATCGATGCACATGCCCCTGACAGTCTAGTGCCAGCACTTCAGTTTTCAGGGTCTGTGGCCAGAAGCTGACCTGACTGAAAATTAGCATTTTATTTTTTGTTTGTTTATTTTCAGTAGGGCTATTTTTTCAGCAACGTCTTCTTGTATCTATGAGAGAAACAACTCTCTTTAGCAGGCACTATTGCCGGCTACATTTCACTGACAGCCAGACAGGAAACTCCATCGGGTTCCAGAGCAACCACATAAGAAGGATGTTACCCATACCCGTTAAAACTTCATGACTGCTAAGGAGGAGGGTGGGAATAGGCACACACCTTTGACTGAGATTAATTTCATCCTGGAAATTGCCTTTTATTTCCATTTGCTATAAAAACAGGTGGGAGAAGCAGCTCAAATGTACATGTTTAACTTTGGAAACCCGCTTTCCCTAGGTTGGCAAATGAACAGACAATGGGGTGGTATGTCTCTTTTCTCATAGTATTCTGCTTTGTTCTGCTTCCCAGTTACACTTCAAATACTTTCGGATTGGATCTATCTGTCCCATTCTTTTTTAGGTGTCCACACTGAGCAGAAGTTAAACATGTAACCAATTAAAAGTTAGATATGCAAGTTTAAGCTGTTCACCCTCAACCTCCTTTTACAGCAAATGGAAAGTCTTCACAAAGAGAAGAAAACCCTCAAGATGTATTCAAGCAACAACATGTTTCTTAAAACAAAGGTTGTCATAATGCAAAATTGCCCAAGATACTACTTGGTTCTGATACATAGGAACCAAAGTTCTATCTAGACAGGCTGGGAAGGAAAGTCTGCAGATGTGAATTGTGATGCAGGCATATTTTTGTTCTATGGGATGGATGTAAAAGATAAAACGTTTAATAGATTGAGAGACACATTAATGCTAAAGTAATGAATGTTTGCAGCAGAAATACTCCCCCTAGCTATGGAAAGTAAAATAAAACTGAATTTGGCTCGGCAGCCAAATGATGACTGAGTGAGGTCAGCTAAAAACAAGCCGGGTTGAACGGGGTGGTGGATTTACACAGCTCAAACACCGGTCAGGCAGCTAGAACAATTGGAAATTATCAGTAAAATTTTCAAAAGTACTTTTGGAGCAGACACAGGTCCTTCAGTCATTTGCACGCTCTCATGGCCTGAATATGAAGCAGCAACTTTAGCTAGAGACAGGAGAAGCACAAGCCAAAGATTTTGCCACATCAGGTATAACAAAGGCAATACATAAGCCAGTCTACTTTTTCTTTAGAGTAGGCAGATTTTTATGAGACGTGCTTGAGGAATTACTATAGGACCTGAATTAACCTGGTGCTAGAGAGTTTTCAATCAACGTACCGTCTCCAAGTCTTCCAAAGCAAACTGCAGGGACTCTTTTTAATGTGTTCTTCTGATGCACCAAAGGAAAGAAAAGCCCCAGAGAACTTAAACTGAGTAAATGTGAGGCTGCACAAGCCAGGGAAATAAATCAGAGAATATCCTCCTAAAACTTGGAAAATCTCTACAAAACCAAATTGCTGATGACTAGAAATGAGACCAAGACAGTAATTGTGAGTCTGCAGAGTGTTGCATTGTCTAGCAAAGACACAGAAACATTATAAGACAGAGGGATTCCCAGGGGCCTGAGCAATACTGTGACATTTACAGTGCTCGAGCAGCAAGGCACGCCTTTGGAGACTCAGAGGCACGATAACATCTCTAATCAAATTTACCCTCAGCTGGCCACAATTAGATTCTCCATCAGAGTGCTGGCTAAGGACGGAAGATGTTGACAAGGAGAAAAACATTTTGGAACCGAAGACAGAAAAGCTATACACATCAATAGTCTGAGAGCTGGATCTGATAAAGGGTTTGGGTGTGCATGGACTAGAGGCTGCAATCTCTAGCTTCTAGTGCCTGGCTCCCAGCGTGGGAATGAGAGCAGGATGCAGTTTGACAATGGACTTATAGCAATCTAAGATCACAATGCTGCAAAATGGGCTGCCCCTCTACCACCCTTCCAGAGCTTCTCCTCTACACAGTCATGCGTTCACTATTCCTACTCTGTCTCACGAAAGAATTAGTAAAGCTGTGACCACAGTCACATAAAAATGCATTCCCACCACCATCTCTCATTTGATTTCCAATCAAAGCAGGAGACAATGCTAGTCCCCACACATCAATATCACTAACTACACTGATAGAAAGGAGGAAGCAAAACCCTACCAAAACAGAAGCGTCAGGGAGCAGCAAGGGCTGACTGCTCTCTAAGCCAAGGTGACCCCAGCGCAGGCAGCATCCTCACCAATCAAGGCCGCAGTCCCACAGCATCTGAACACAGCGGGCAGAGCCGGGTGCTGAACAGGCTCCACCGACAGCCCCAGACACAATGGTGTGGGAGCAAACCAGGTGCAAGGTCTGTCTAGGGGTCCAGCCAAAAGCAAAAGATGAGGCAGAGACAGGTCTGCAGCCAGGTACACCTACGACATAGCTCAGGACAAGAGTGAAAACCCAGGCCGCAGCTGAAATGGAACTCTTGGGTAGAGGTCCCGGGTGAGGCTGGACAGGGTAATTAATGCCTAGTGGTGCCCTGAAGGCCCTGACAAGGACTTCTACAGCAACATGGTCTGAACGCCTGTATTGTATGCAGGTGGCAAGATCTGGGTAGAGGGGGGGCTGCAGGGGAGGCCTCTATGGAAAGAGGTCAGGGACTGCCCTGTGCTGAACACGGCCAGCTCTGCCATTGCCTCACTGCTGGCCAAAGCTGAGCCCATCAGCCACATGAGTGGTACTGGGAGAACATATTTAAGGAAAGGCAGAAAACACCAGACAGGCAGGACAGGAAAAAAATAAAAGTGAAAAACAACAGGGGAACATCAAGGTCAGAGAAGGAGGGAGGGGAGGTGCTCCATGGTGCTGGAGCAGATACTACAGCGGTCTGTGGAAGAGACCCCGCCAGAGCAGATGTCCACGCTGCAGCCCACAGAGGACCCTACGTCGGAGCAGTTGGATACTTCCTGAAGGAACTAACACCTATGGAGAGCCCGTGCTGGAGCAGATTCTTCCGGAAGGACTGCAGCCCATGGAAAGACCAATGCTGGAGCAGGAGAACAGCGTGAGGAAGAGGGAGCAGCAGAGACAAAGTGTTATGCATCGAGCGCAACCCCCCCATCCCTCATCCCCCCTGAGCTGCTCAGGGTGGAGGGGAGAGGAGTCAGAAATGAATGATTGAAGTTGAGCCTGTGAAAAGGGGGGGAAGGTGTTGTTTTAATGCTTGTTTTTTGTTTTTCACTACCCAAATCTGTTTTAATTGGAATAAATTAAAGTCATTTTCCCCAAGTTGAGTCTGTTTTGCCTGTGACTGTAACTGGTAAGCAGTCTCCCTGTCTTTATCTTGACCCATTAGCTTTTTCATCCTATTTTCTCCTCCAACCCACTGAGGAGGGGCAGTGAGTGAGCAGCTGGGTGGGCGTTTGGCTGCCAGCCAACACTAACCCACCACAACACCAAAAATCAATTGCCTCTTCATCCCCAAATGCTTTCCAAAGTTACCAGCCCTCTTCCCCAAATCCTACAGTTTGTGCAAAGAGCTAAAAAGAGCTAGTTTACACAATGATGAGCAAAACAATGACTCCTTTGGGAAATGGAAATAAAATAAAATGTAATTAATTGAAATAATTAGTTAATATAATTTAATGTATTAATTAGAATAAAATTAGGCAACAGGATCAAGAGCTGTGAGCAAGCATCTCTCTCCTCAATCTAGAGTCCCAAATCCTCTCCTGCAAATGAGATATAGCTACACGTTGAGGGGAAAAAAAAAAAAAAACGAACACTGAGCAAGGCTCACTGTCTGCTTTGGAGAAACAAGAGAGAAGGATGTCACAGTGGGCTACCTTTAATCTCCGCCTCCTTAAAACAGTAAGCCAGCAAACAGGAGACCTGAGGTCAATGCTTAACTGAGCCTGACGGGATTCAAATTTATATTTTCTGCCTCCTCAAGGCATACCTTACCCACTTGCTAAGTATGGCTAAATGGGGGAAACTTTCTAGGCACTCTGGGCCACAGCACAGAGGAGAATGCAATAATCAGGCTGTTAAGTCTTGCTGGTGATCATGAGTTCTCCTTCCTCCTCCTGTAAAGTCACTGAAGCAAACAGAAGCATAGTCCAAAGCACAGAGCTTAGGATTTTTCTCCCAGCTGAATGCCCCAATCACTACAGCAATGCTCCCCTTGTGCTCTGTCTCTTGTGATCAAAGACTTTTACATTCTCAGTCATATACTAGCCCCGTTTAAGGAAAGGTAGACTGATTCAGGCTGGAAAAACAGCTTCCACTCAGCACTTCCTCTACTCTGGTAGGAGAGTAACAAAAGTTAAAACTCCTTCAGGCTGAGGAAGGAATTAATCCTGGTCACACACTCTCTCAGTATATGTTCTAGCCAATTAGGCTGTAGTACAAAAGATGCGTAGGTGGACTGTCACACTGCTCTTGCAGCTTTGGAAAGGATGTGGTCAAATCTGTTTCTTGTGAAAGATTCTCTGTAAGCAGGTATTAACTGAAATCTATTTGATCTGATTAAGCTCCTGAAAGTTGGAAGAATGACTGCCCATTTTCTGAACCTTTATTACACTCAGGGGACCTCGGTGCTAACAGAGCCAGCTTAGGGAGAGCAAAGTTCAAAAACAATTCTAGGTCCCTGAACTGCCACACCAATGGGGAGCTACTTGAAAGATGCTTAAACTCCTAGCTTTGATGGGCTGTGCTTTTGAAAAGGAATTGACCCTTATGATCCGTGCTTCTCCAGCACTGAACTGGATGATCCTGTTCAGTTTTCAAGCTGAAGAAAACACAGCGTAACTTCTTTGACTGGTTTATCAACCAAGTTGCTTGCAGCTTTATCCAAGTATAGTGATTGTTTATCAGTTTTCTCATCTGTCATGTATTAGCTTTTCTGCCGGGCAGTTTGACTGCCAAAGTTCTTTAAAAAATGTACAGTCCTCATTCAGAAATTAAATTACACCACATGAGCATTCATGATAAGCAATATGCCCACCTGCATGCAAAAGATCCCAGGGTTAAACAAACAGCTCTTTTATTCAAAGGAAAGAGCAAACAATGAAAACTTGGAACATCCAAATAACGAATCCAATGCTTCAGCAGCAGGCCTGACCCTAGCCTTTCCCTCAACATCTGCAAGTTGCTGCTAGGCCAGCATTAGCAGCTCATTAAAAGACTCCTCTCCTAATTATATCCCATTGACCAGGCTTGAAAGAGTTTAATTGCAGGCAGGCCTGTCCCTTGACACAGAGGAAGCCCACACTTTTTAAGTATTCTACTACCTATCCCAGCAGAAGCAATCACAGCTCTGACACTGAGCAAGAAGGTCCTTGTCTGCAGGATGTTCTTAATGATGCCAGTATAGGCAGCAGGCTCAAGGTCTTCACAGTAATACCAGTCTCCTCATGCTACCTTCCACTTTAATCAAAGCCCTTTCACTTCAGCTTATCAACCACAAAAACACCTTTAGAGGCTCAGGCTTTTAGGCATGCACAATTGCCAGTGACTTTTAAATTATTGTCCCTAAATTGTGGGAGAGGTGCATTCCTTTGGTATTTCCAGCAGTTTTTGCCTTCCACATCTGCATTCTCTGCCCATATCCACATAGCACATCAGGATGAGACCAGGATGCGCATCCTTCCCTCCTGCTCCTTGGTATCCCTTGAAGGAACTCGGTGGCATAAGCAAGGAAGGAGCCACGTGCACTCCAAGATCTCTCCCCTCATCTCACACAAGGTGTTTAGGGATCTGTGTTCAACCATACTCACACTGCAGAAGACAGTCCAGGAGTGTAGGCCTAACATGCCTGCTGGCTTTCAAAGCAACTTCATCCCACCACTTCAGCCTGTGGCAGAAGGGGAGAGCTCTCCACTTAGGTACGTAAGGAAATCCCAGACTTGTACCAACTTCACCTTCTAAATCAAATAAAGTTTTAACAAGAGTGTCCCAACTACTTAGATCTACCAGAATCCTAAAGGGCACCTGGCACACTCCCGCTGCTCCCCAAGCTGCTCCTTCATCTACATTCATCTGGAAATCTCACTTATTCTTGTCCATACTCACCATCAAATCTCAACGTTGAGCTCCCCATATTTTTTCCACCTATGTTTTAAAGGAATGTCACAGCCAAGTCAAAGTTTGCTGAGGCTCTGTTGTCTATGGATTTGTCATGACTGTACTTGGAACGGCTGCTGTGCTCTGCGTAAGAATTTAGTTTAAACTACCCAGTAGGTTCACGTGTCCATGGTCTAACAAACCAAGGCCAAGTTGCTTGTGAACTAAACTGCCAATTCACGATCAGAACTGGGATGAATGACGATGTTTCTAGTTTTGCCACACTTCAATTCAGGTTATCTTTTCATGCAACTGAAGTCTACCATGCATCAATTCAGGCAGTAGTATATGGATATCAAAGATAGCAAAAATACCTGGAGAGCCTGGGTACTGTAAAACATGGTGCAGGCACTACAGTGGCTGTACACAAAGCCAGCTTGCGTTCAGCAGAGTTGGCCAGTCTGAGCTGTGCACTGACCTTCTCGGACCGGGACTATCTCCACAAGCCACAGTGTTGTCCCTGCCCCAGGCTACTTAACTTCTCCACTTTCTAGCAAGACCCATTAGCTTATACATGGTGCTGGATGAGGCCCTTAGCTAACATGCAAACCAGACGGCCCACGCAGAAAGAATGAAGAGCTCCTTTTTATGCTAGTAGGCAAGCAATTATGATGACTAAACAGTTAACCTGGACAGTAACTCACTAAAATTTTAGGTGGCTTCCAGGCAGCTAACGAGAAATATCTTGGCTTTTTGTTTTTTTTCCTGGGCTTCCTCTTTTTAATAAATAATTCACTACTTGGACAGTATTCAGCAGAAATTAGAATTTAATTAAAATTTAACAAAATACATTCCTTATGCTGGCTGGCTGGACTTCCCTAAACAGTCTCATTATCCTTCCTTGATGGAGTAAACAGCACAGCTACAATTTTCAGGAGCAATTTAATATTTTTGCTTTTACTACTAAAGGTGCCTTCATGTTCATTTCCTAGCTTGGAATCAATGCCTGCACCACGAAGACAATGCAACTTTCCTGTAATAAGGTTAGTTATGCCTGTGATGAATTACTTTTGGGACTTAATGACTCTCAGCATGGCGTTTCTTTTCCTCCTGCTTCACAGCTTGGAACATTTGAATTACTTTTTTTTTTCCTTTTCAACTGATGGCAAATATCACAGCTTTGGATCTTAATTAAAGCACTTAATTGTTGAGCTGATTTTGTTCCTTGCTAAGGTGGGACAAGATACTTTTGGCCCATTATTATTTCTCTCTTTCCTTTTCTTTTTTTTTTCTATTTTATGCCTTTTAAGAAAGAACTTTCTCATTGCAGATATTTTACTAGGGTTTTTTCCTACTAGGGATGGGTTTCTCTTTTTATCACATGTTCTTTTCAGTCATTCCAAATATATTTTCTCTAATCTACTATCTGGCATGTCTCAATCCTCTGTTCAAATCACTTCAAAAAGGATTCCAAGCAGAATATTCAATTAGAAGGACATGACTGAAAAATAAAAATGAAAGTTTAATGATCTAGTTATAGCCCATGGCTACCTCAGCTAGGTATTCAGTTCTGCTTTCATGAGCCCAACTGTATTCAATCATTTGGGCCACAAACTGTTCTTGCTGAAGTTTTTTTAACAATCTCTTCATTGTTAAAAAAAAAAATAAATAAATAAGAGGAGGGAAAATAAAAAGCAAGATGCCTGATCATTGATCTAGAAGAAGGTGTCCTATAGAAGCAGCACATCCAGTCATAAGAAATGACAATGACATGGGGAAGGGGACTTCACATTGATCAGTGTTTATGAGACAAATGAGAGTTAATTCCTCACTTTTCGCCATACTGGCTCTTTTAAATCAGCACAAATTAATCACTCGATAGTCCCTGTCCTAGCACATGACACAAGTCACTGCATGGATTTTAGCTACGCTTAATACAGGGGATTGAAACACTGCTCGCCAAAATTAAAACAGATGGACCCCATCTCACAAATTATTTCCTTTTTGTAACCAGCAGCCTCAGAAGACAGCACACAGACACCCTGACCTGCTTATCATACAGACAGTTGACTTTCATCTTGCAAGGTGGTTATGATTACCTACCAGATTTTACTCTGGCAAGAAACTGGAATGCAGAGCTGTACACCTACAGGGCTTCTGGCAACAGTTTGCAATGGGATCACCAGGGAGAATAAAAGCACACAGAAACGGAAAAAGAGGACTTTCTCCCACGACTAACTACGTATCTTACAAATATCCAGCTATCATTAGAAGCTATAATATGACTACTCAAAACAAAAGCAGAAAGGTTCAATGCAAACCAGAAAAAAATCTGTTCAATGTGTTGGTAGTTAGAGGACAGACCAAATCACAAAAATTATATTTGGGGGTAAGGGAGAATTCATAAAATGCCTGAGACAGGCGAGTCATCAAGTCTGTGCTATGCTTCTGAGGTTTTGTGAACAAGGTGGAAAAAATCTCAGCTGAAATAAAGTACCGCCGGGGCCTCCCGCCAAATATAACAAACAGTGAAGGCAACAGTGGGAAAATCACTCCTCAACAACAGGATACGTGCAAAATGTCCAGGGCATGATACCAAAAAAGCTGTATGTGACCAGGAAAACCACAGGAAGTAAAACAATCTACCTTGCTAGAAGATGTTAAAATGTCAGCCTTGACAGAAACTGAAGGAGAACAATCATCATTAAGGATACAAGAGATCGCGTGACACCAGCTTTCCCACAGTACAAGGAAATTACCTAGCCTAGCTTGTTTCTGCATTTTATTCACACTGGTTATTCGTAGCAAAATGGTTAAAATGTTATTTAAGGCATTGCAAGGATAAGGGTTAAAGGGATACAACGTGCGTATGTATGCCAAGTCCAAAAAAGCCAACGGTGTTGCCAGAAGGCGTGTGGGACCACAGTGGGGAGCACTGAAGGTGTAGTAGGTAGTGAGAAAGTACAAGGGTATGCCATAGGCATTACCAACTCCCACTGCAACTCTGTATTATGTAGGCTCACGTGGGCTCCCAAAGAGTTTACATCAAGGAGATGAAACTCAGCACTGAAGAAGGAATTAGACAATTAGGCTATGGTAAGCAAGGACTTCCTGGAATTCTTTGATTTTAGCACTACAATGGCAGAACATATTATACATGCTATGGCAGAATCAGTTCATAAGCTTAGGAACTTAATGGGATGAAAGTAAGAAGAACCTGCAACAAAATAAACTCCAAAACATTATTTTGCTCACGTGGTAGTGGTGTGACAGACTTTTTTTTAAAAAAAAAAAAAGAAAAAACACAAAAAAACCCCAATGAACTTATTTAAATGCTGTATGATTTTTCCACAGGTTTGTGTACATGGACATAGGACGGCTATATCACTAAAGTGGGAGAGAGGAAATAAGAAAGAATTTGAAGGCTCTGGCATTCATTAAAGAAGTCATTTGGGATCAACTACATTTTTCTGCCAGAATATTATCCATTTTGCAGACAATATAGAAATTTATACCATCAGATTCAACAGCCAGACACTGACTGGGACAATTCACCAGCAGTTTCAGGCTGCAGCATACAACAAACAGTGTTTAGTACAGCATACAACAAACAGTGTTTAGTATGCATTTGTCCTCTTTTGCTATACAGATTTTGTCCATTTGGGTTTTTTAACCCAAAAAGTGCTATTTAGGAGAGGAGGGCAAAATAGTTTTAAAGAGCTCCTGATGAATATGGGAAATAGTTCTAGCAGGGAGAGGTGAAAAATTACATTCTGAGCTTAGTTTCCGTAGCAACTTTGAGAAATCACAGCACACACAAAAACTTGTTCAGAATGGTTCCAGTTTTGCCTCCCAGCAAGGTTTTGTGCTTTCCATGTTACTGACACTCTGAAATCGGTCATGCCTTCAGAGATGAGCCTTTAACGTGTTAAGATCTAGGCCACTTCTATTTCTGCTAAAATACAGGATTTGAAATATACATTTGACTTTTCTGGCTGTAAATTCTGTTCTTGGCATCTTTTTCCAAATTGCTGCAGAACGTGGGAAGCTCTCAGACAGCCTGAGTGGCAAAATACCTCTGATTTCTCTAATCCTTGCATTCAGAGGGGAGAGGTCACGCTGTAATGATAAAAACGTGCTGACACGTAGGAAGCCAGCTATGCTAGAATTAAATTAGAATTCATGCTCATCCTCTCTGGAACAACCTGACTTCTCTTCTCCTTCATTAGCGGAAAGAGGCTGAGAAGGGAATGTAAGTATGCAACGGTATAATTTAAACAGCAAATTTGAAGAGGAAGGAATGTGGCAAACACAAGTAACCATTATAAAAGGTGACAATACAGAAAATGCCAGCATACAGTCATTTCACTTTCATACATTTCCCTTAAGGAAAACAATGTAAAAATTAGATGTTCAAAGAATTTGCAGTTACAGAAAAAAAATGCCTCTTGGACTAGTCACTCTGAACATGTACCACACAACAGCAAAAGCATTCCAGCATTAGCTTTCAAATTTTACACTGTCTGCACCTAAGGGAAACCTGGAAAAATAACAGTAGACGTCTTCCTGTCTAAATCATCTACTTAGAAACCACAACATACAGCAAGGGATGTCTAGGGAACACAACCACACACATTATTTATACATCATCTATCTAATGAGAACTTATCCATAAGGAAAAGGGCACATTTCTAGATTGTATGATACTGTGAACTTCGGGCATCTCTGATCCCTTTCAGTGTGTGACAGGTTGTTTGCTGGGAATACAGAAGAATGCTTTCAAATGGAGAAAAATGAGTTTGCACAGAGATCTGAACATAAAATGGTGAAGCCCAACAAGGAACATACCCTGAAGAAATTCTTGGGAGTCTATTAAGAAGCCAACCCACCTGGCCTCTTCAAAACCTTCTCCTTGATCTCTATAGGGAACTCAGAAGTCTGCTGGCAAATACCTCTAAGGCCATACTGCCAAGTCTCACAGTTGGCAGCTGTGGGGTTCCTACAGGCCCATTAGAATTTGACCCCAAGCTTGCTAAGGGCTGCACAAAGGGCCGTCAACTGTCTGACCAGCATATGGGTCACAGGGGCTTCTCATTTTGGGAAGAGAAGAATAAAATTAAATTTAAAAATGTGATCTGCCACAAGGCTTTTGAGGAAACAGCTTCTCTGATGTGCTAAACTAAAAGGATACCCCTTGTATGTCCTTCTCCTGTTGTATTTGTTCACTGAGAGGACTGATCTGTATCTTGTGAAAGGAATAGGGAGAGCTTTGTAAACTAATATTGGTATATTCCCATCTGTCACTAGTTTTCAACACCAGTGGTCTAGGCTAACCAAAGGGATGAGCTACTTAATAAGGGGTATTTACATACACTTTTCAGGTATGAGTGAGTATGCATCATTTTCCACTGGAAGGATGGCTACTTCCTTCAGAAATGTCATGGATGCTGCGAATCGAAACCTCTCGAGTAAGAGTTGAATAACCCTGTTGCTCGCTCTCTCTATACACACACACACATATATATGCACTATATATATGCTATATATGTTTTTATAACATATATATAAGTATGTTGCTTTGTTGTTGAATAGCTACAGTTGCTTTAGCTCCATAGTACTGCTTGGACAACAGACAGGATCATTATCTGTATTTCACAGGCAAGGAGATAGAGCTAAGCATCTGCCCAAGGTCATGCACAAAGTCTGTAGCAGGGCTGAGAACTGAACTCTGGGCATAAAAATATCTTCTGTCTGTTGAGGGAAAACCCAGAACATTCATTTTTCTAACTCTTAGTGAAGAACAGGTGTTTCACTGATGTAGATTTGATAGACCAATCTATGCCAGGAATTACAACAGGATTCCGATCCAGGCCAGGACAAATCATGTCCTGTCTACAGTTGTCAAGGTAACAGCAGCCTTAGGCATTCTAGCTACAGAGGAGCTTGGGTAACTCTGAATTTTTCCCTTCAGGAAGTACTTCTTGACTGGTGTATGGTCACACTGTGATATACTGACTGATCCTGCTCTGAAGACGCTAAGTATGTTCAGTTTGCCAAAGAACGGCAGCACTATTGGAAAATAATTCACAGAACCTATAGCATACCTCAAATATCCTACAAGCCAAAGCCAAGAGTTATGTGTATATTTGAGCAGCAACACGAGGGAGTGCGTTTCTTGGTAGGAAAGCCTCTAGTCCCCTTCTATGTATGCAATGCCAAGGAAGGATCATGAAGCTGACAGAAAAGTTACAAGGCTAGTCCCCTCTGTAGTCAAGGAAGAGAGACAGCTTTCGAGTATCATTTGGAGGTGAAGGCAGACACTGATGAAATGGAGAAATGAAACAAAGGGTAGCAGCACCAAGATACCAAGAGTAGCCATCCCTCACAGTAACAATATGGATCTAGTACCATTACCAAATCTCTCATCTCTTTGAAACAGGAAACTACAGCCTTGATGTCTTTCAAAGCTTTATTCACCTAAAAGACACGAGCAATTTGCTAGGGGAAAATACCCTGAGGTAAGTGTGAGGTCTCAAGATGGCTGAAGGGTCACATTGCTAGGTGGTGACTAAGGCACATACTGTAGGCTCAAAGGATTTCCTTGAGTCTGGATCTTGGAGAGACCTCTTCCTAGTCCTAGAGCTGCCCTGTGGTCCATTCCTCATCCCATGACCAGACACAGCTGCTCAGGAAAAGACAGATCAAACAGCAACTAGCACAGAGCTGGGCTACAGCACTACTATTGACCTTGCAGCAGTATAAAACAAGACCAGGGCTGACTGTGGGATGATGATGCTCATGCACAGCATCTGGCTCATCCAAACCACATGGGCTTTGGGAGAGGTCTACACCACTGATAGGACAGTTCATAGCAAACAGGTTTTTACTCATAAGCTGCTGTATCCCACATTCCCTGACACCCATACAGTGAGACAGTGATACTACTGTAGAGTAGCAGTGGTGTTCAAGGCCTGTTACTCTCCCCAAAAGAGGGGGGTGGGGTGTTGGGTTTTGTTTTTTTTTTTTAAACTAATTGCATTTCTTTCAGCACAAATGCAGAAAATTCATTTCACTTCTGTTTATGCTTACTGTCAACATAGGGTCAGTCCTTTGTGCTTTGTGATTTGGGTTTTCATACAGTCCAGGGAAATGCCTGCATGTTTTGTTTATTTTAAAATGAGAAGATTTTTTTTCCCCTATCAGGCTTAGTATTTTTTACAGCTTATTTATACAAGATATTAACAATGGGTGAGATTTAAGCTGACAATGTCTCCTTAAGTTAAGGCTAGTTAATTCTACAGTCTAATAAACGTCAACATGCCTACAAATATGTGAACTTCTCCTTCATGCCAGGACTAGCTTGACTTTAGCAGTCTTTGACAGAAGGTCATCAGGTTCCTTTACAAAGCTGATACAGGAATGGAAAGCCATCCAAAAGCTGGACCACACTTTAAAGGGGATTTCACTAATATGATGAAAAGGAGCTGCTTTCCAGCTAGCATCAGTATGAATGTCTCCTCCTCTCTTGCCAATACAATGGCAGTAATACTAATAATATCATTCTTTAAATGGAGATAGTTC
>NW_008825409.1:2106027-2110536 GCF_000699105.1 Pygoscelis adeliae | reverse complement strand
GGGGAACAATGCTAAAAAAAAGTGGCTTAAGACCTAGCGAGAATATGACTGATTAGGCAGACTGAGTTACTAAGGCACAGCTGCTGTTTAAATATGCCTGAAGAGAAACTTTCTGGGGAGTACTTTTATGCTGCTTTAATGTTAACAGACTCTTTTAGTTTACTGCCATCATCACTAGCAATGGCATTATTGCATTCATCCTTCATCCGTGGATCTTTCACAGAGGAAGAAGCTGAGACAGATGGGTCACGCAAGGCCAGCATCAGCATTGTAAACAACTTAAGCACCTTGTGTCCTCACGCTGTTCTCCATCTGCCTGGTACACTCCATGCCTCAGGTAAGAGCAAAGAGGGGCCTGAATTGGTTACACAGCGCATTGCCTTTCTTTGCATGCAGTCACACAGAGCAGAAAGGCTACCATTGCCTGTTACTTCTTGCCAGGTAAATATTGAGGTGCTATCCTTGGTTATTTGGGCATAAACTGTTCAGGTGATGGTGCCCTTTGGCTCAGTCCTAATGTTTTTGCATTCAAACCTGTCATTCCAGTGTAAATCTTATGTGCAGCTGCCTACTTCAGAATGAGTGGTCTATTTTAACTTTCCAAAAATAAGTATTCACATCCTTTAAAAACATCCAAGCTATTTGCACTGCCAAGGTCTTTCCCTGTCTCCTTGACATCTCTTCCTGCATTGGGATGTATGATGAAATTCTCTGCTCCTTAGAAAGGACTGGAAAAAGCTAAAATGCAAGGAAAGGAAGGGGAGTTGCTTCTTGCTGCTTTAAAGGAGTGTCCCCCAAGTGTCTGTGATTTGTCCTCGGATCTGTCCTTGCTCTTTGCTTCCAGTCCCCTCTGGCTTTAGCAGAGCTCTGCTGGAGAGCTTCCAATCATTTACAGGAATGAAAAGTTTAAAAATAAAACAGGAGCTTTGATCAAGAAAGAAGTTCAGCTAGGAAGGAAAAAGGGAAACACAAGCACTGACAACTCAGGCGGAAAGCAAGGCAAAAGCACGTTCATTATGAGCTGACAGACATTTCTATGCCTGCTTGCAAAGCCAAAACCCTCCCTGCTGCTCATTCTTCTTCAAAATGCTCTGCATTAACAGTGAAAAATATGTTTTGTTTTCACCTCTGGCCTTCATCCATGTGCCAACATTCTTTGCTTTTTCAATCACAAAACATTATTTTGCAGGAGCTTTCAACTGTACTAAACTCTGTGTGTATGCGTGCACATGCAAGTGTATACACACATGCACATACAAGCATCAGTTCTTCAATTTGTGTTTATTCATAGCCAATTCTCCCTCCCTCTCCTCCATGCATTTATGTCTTAGGTTGCAATAGCCATGCCAGCTGCTCCTAACGGAGAGCTCTCTTCACTATTTTTCTATTATAAAGGAGGTAACAAAGCCGACATGAAAAGTTAGACTACCTGTCTCCTCCCAAATTTTTCATGATACACACAACCTAGCACATTTCAGATGACATAATCGCAAAATCCTCCCTCAAATTCTAAACATCCAAAGCAACCTCCATGCAAGCACCTCATTTGCGTTTGCGAAGAAGACTGAAAAAGCCTACTCCGTACAGTCTGCATCATTCAGGACCTCAAAAAAATATCAGTGCTTAGGGTATGCCCTAAAATGCAGACAGGGTGAAGAACAGAGCAGCTCTGGAGAGTGCACTTCCAGTAGTTGGGCTATTTATACTGCATTCACCATGTGGGGAACAGGTCAACTGGCTGTTGGCAGGAAGGTGGCAAATGTCTGCAGACCAGGTCTGAAGGAGAAACCTTTGTGCAACAGGTAAAAGCACTCCAATCAGTTTATATTAACAACAAAAATAGAACCAAGGTTATTGTCATTCTAATCTTAATATTTTCTTAGCTTAAACCTAAAATCTGCAAATGAACTCTGACCGTCCCATCTCGAGCCCTTAAATTTTTTAAAAAAGACAACACAATAAAATCACTGCCACATCAATTAAAAGCACAAGTGAATCAGAGGAAGACTTTCCTCAGTCATAAAACTACAGGGCTCATATGACTAATTCTTTGTTTGTTACACTTTTAGATCGTGTTTTGATATTGAAAGGAAAAGAGCACATATAATCCAAAATGAACACACTACCCTTCAGAGTCCAGTCTGGAGACACTGAAAAGGTCCCTGGAAGGATGCCGTTTCTTCAAATTCAAATACATGATTTGACCTGTGACCTTTTTTTTTTTTGCTTGTTTTTGGTTTTTTACATTATCATGAGAAACCTAAGTTACAAGAAAGCAAAATTACTGCAAAAATGTCAATGAATGCAACTACAGATGCTGGAAACTCAAGTGGTTTTGAGAAATACCATGCTTCCACTTTGACAATTACCTTTATACCCAAAAGCGAATACTCTTTACTCCATACATAAATTAAATCAATAAAAATTGCATGTGTCGGCTCTGTACTATTTATTTTGGAAAAATGTTAATTATTGTGGAAGTAAAATCTACTCACATGGTTCAATATTTACTATTTTAAAATTACTGCATGCATATATACAGATAAAGGAACCTGTTATGTGCTTAGAGGTCTGTATTTTAAAACCAGAAATGACTACTAGATCATTTACTTTAATCTGCTATACAATAAAAGCCTGTCAAGCCTGCTTCAACCCAACTTATATTTTGCTACGGTACATCCTGCAGCAAGGCATCACATTCTTCCTTGAAAACTTGAAGAACCTGCCAGTTTATCCCAGTAGTTAATCACTCTCCCTGTTAAAAACACATGCAGTTTCTCAAACTCAACTGTTTCTCTCAAGCAGAGTTTGTCTAGCTTTGACTTCCAGCCTTTGCTTCTCGTTATGCTTCTCTCTGCAAGATTAAAGGGCCTTTTCAGAACCCAGCATTTTCTTCTTATAAAAGTACTTGTGAAATTCACTCATCTAGTCACCTTTCCATCAAATAAAGCTAAACAAATGGAGTTCTGGAAGTCCTTCACTGGAAGACGTATCTTACAGTTTTCCGGTCATGTTTTGCAACCCTTTCTTCACTTTTTCAATGTCATTCTTGAAGTGTATGCAGGAGAACCAAGCATGTCGTTACAATCATCTGAGTATGAAGCCATTATAATCTTCCGTATGTCAATGAACTCCCAGCTATTTTAAAAGTGAGAAAACTGAGGCATTGAACAGGATTGGCCCAACTCTTCAATGAGCAAGTATTAGAATCAGGATACAAATACAAGAATAATCTGCTCACAGTCCTAATTCTCATGCCTTATATATGCACCTAAAACTCACGCCTCTACTACAGCAGCTACCAGGTAACCTGGTACAGTGATTCTTTCCAGCATTTGATGGGTCTGTATTACAGACAGTAGCAAAGAAATCATGGAACTAGACAGTGCATGACTTTCCCTCCTCCTTGCTAAGCTGCCCAACGGAAAAGTGCCTACTATTAGTGACAGACCAGGTACATCGGGCTGTAGTTCAGGAGCGGTTAAGACAGGTGGTTAAAAACAAGAGCAGCTTATTCCAACACCTCCAGCAGGTACCACTCCCCAGCCTTCCCCCTCTTGTGCACTGCAGTTCCCATCTCCTCAGCACCTCCACCTTCCTGCCCTACAAAGCAGCACGAGACACACCACCCTTTCTCATTCATCTTCATGCCTAGACCCCACCAGTTTCAGTCATCTATAACTAATCAAGAGACAACTTCAAAATACAATGAGAACAGACCATTTTCAAGCAGATTTAAATGGCAATCATTCAGATCTCACCCTTATCTGGATTTACACACAGTACAGAGGAAGTTTTCCTAATAACAATAACCAGCTAAATGACTTAAAATTCAAATATCAGAAAAATACCAAGTAGGAGGGAGGAAATCGTGAATGGGAAAACTCCAGCCTAACTAATTATCCATTATAAATAAGAGTGAGGTGGTCACAAAATGCCTCATGGACTGTCATTAGACACAACTTGAGATTAAGGTAACAAGGAAATTGCACTTGTATAGAAGGTTGTATGCAATCCTGTTTACTGCCTGTATGTGACCATCCAAGGCCTGGTAACATTCACGTACTGCTTCTGTTTGGATCGGGTGGCCTCCACGGGAGGCTGAAGAGCTGCTGCTAGAGGAACCTCTCACAGCTGAGGGACACCACCCACTTCCTGCACAGAGTTACAGAGGGTCACAAATGCGGCATTTCAGATTCCTCTGGCAGTCAGTCTTGATTTTTCATGTCTTTCCTTCAGCAGAAAATGATACTTCAAGGTAACAGTGCCCTGGTGCAGGAATAGCCAGCACATCTACCCACAGCACTGTTGCTCTCTAGTTTTCCAACAGAAGTGCTCACACTGAACAGAAATTAGTTGGCAGCTAAGTATGTGCATGCCAGTTATAATGTATTAATTCCTCAAGCTGAGCAGCTCTAATACCGGGGGTTTTGTTTGGTGTTTTTAAAAAACAAAACAAAACAAAACAAACAACAACAACAAAAAAACAACGGGGGAGGGGGGGGACAG
>NW_008825409.1:2092705-2105994 GCF_000699105.1 Pygoscelis adeliae | reverse complement strand
CAAAACCAGCAAAACAAGAATGTACATAATATTCTCACTACTTTTTTGCTACAGGCAGTCACAGCTTGCATTGGTATTTGTGGCTGTAGTCCAGAAATTGCTCCTACTGCTTAACAACCATCCAACTCCACAGAGAGCCAATATTCAATTTTCTTTCAGCCCACCCTGTTGAATTCTTTACTCATAGCTATGGTAATTCAAGCCTGCTTCAACCCAACTTATATTTTGCTACGGTACATCCTGCAGCAAGGCATCACATTCTTCCTTGAAAACTTGAAGAACCTGCCAGTTTATCCCAGTAGTTAATCACTCTCCCTGTTAAAAACACATGCAGTTTCTCAAACTCAACTGTTTCTCTCAAGCAGAGTTTGTCTAGCTTTGACTTCCAGCCTTTGCTTCTCGTTATGCTTCTCTCTGCAAGATTAAAGGGCCTTTTCAGAACCCAGCATTTTCTTCTTATAAAAGTACTTGTGAAATTCACTCATCTAGTCACCTTTCCATCAAATAAAGCTAAACAAATGGAGTTCTGGAAGTCCTTCACTGGAAGACGTATCTTACAGTTTTCCGGTCATGTTTTGCAACCCTTTCTTCACTTTTTCAATGTCATTCTTGAAGTGTATGCAGGAGAACCAAGCATGTCGTTACAATCATCTGAGTATGAAGCCATTATAATCTTCCGTATGTCAATGAACTCCCAGCTATTTTAAAAGTGAGAAAACTGAGGCATTGAACAGGATTGGCCCAACTCTTCAATGAGCAAGTATTAGAATCAGGATACAAATACAAGAATAATCTGCTCACAGTCCTAATTCTCATGCCTTATATATGCACCTAAAACTCACGCCTCTACTACAGCAGCTACCAGGTAACCTGGTACAGTGATTCTTTCCAGCATTTGATGGGTCTGTATTACAGACAGTAGCAAAGAAATCATGGAACTAGACAGTGCATGACTTTCCCTCCTCCTTGCTAAGCTGCCCAACGGAAAAGTGCCTACTATTAGTGACAGACCAGGTACATCGGGCTGTAGTTCAGGAGCGGTTAAGACAGGTGGTTAAAAACAAGAGCAGCTTATTCCAACACCTCCAGCAGGTACCACTCCCCAGCCTTCCCCCTCTTGTGCACTGCAGTTCCCATCTCCTCAGCACCTCCACCTTCCTGCCCTACAAAGCAGCACGAGACACACCACCCTGTCACATTCATCTTCATGCCTAGACCCCACCAGTTTCAGTCATCTATAACTAATCAAGAGACAACTTCAAAATACAATGAGAACAGACCATTTTCAAGCAGATTTAAATGGCAATCATTCAGATCTCACCCTTATCTGGATTTACACACAGTACAGAGGAAGTTTTCCTAATAACAATAACCAGCTAAATGACTTAAAATTCAAATATCAGAAAAATACCAAGTAGGAGGGAGGAAATCGTGAATGGGAAAACTCCAGCCTAACTAATTATCCATTATAAATAAGAGTGAGGTGGTCACAAAATGCCTCATGGACTGTCATTAGACACAACTTGAGATTAAGGTAACAAGGAAATTGCACTTGTATAGAAGGTTGTATGCAATCCTGTTTACTGCCTGTATGTGACCATCCAAGGCCTGGTAACATTCACGTACTGCTTCTGTTTGGATCGGGTGGCCTCCACGGGAGGCTGAAGAGCTGCTGCTAGAGGAACCTCTCACAGCTGAGGGACACCACCCACTTCCTGCACAGAGTTACAGAGGGTCACAAATGCGGCATTTCAGATTCCTCTGGCAGTCAGTCTTGATTTTTCATGTCTTTCCTTCAGCAGAAAATGATACTTCAAGGTAACAGTGCCCTGGTGCAGGAATAGCCAGCACATCTACCCACAGCACTGTTGCTCTCTAGTTTTCCAACAGAAGTGCTCACACTGAACAGAAATTAGTTGGCAGCTAAGTATGTGCATGCCAGTTATAATGTATTAATTCCTCAAGCTGAGCAGCTCTAATACCGGGGGTTTTGTTTGGTGTTTTTAAAAAACAAAACAAAACAAACAACAACAACAACAAAAAAACAACGGGGGAGGGGGCGGGGGACGGGGACACGACAACTTGGCCAAGTTTTCACTCCATAACCAGCAAAACAAGAATGTACATAATATTCTCACTACTTTTTTGCTACAGGCAGTCACAGCTTGCATTGGTATTTGTGGCTGTAGTCCAGAAATTGCTCCTACTGCTTAACAACCATCAGGGGACGGGGACACGACAACTTGGCCAAGTTTTCACTCCATAACCAGCAAAACAAGAATGTACATAATATTCTCACTACTTTTTTGCTACAGGCAGTCACAGCTTGCATTGGTATTTGTGGCTGTAGTCCAGAAATTGCTCCTACTGCTTAACAACCATCCAACTCCACAGAGAGCCAATATTCAATTTTCTTTCAGCCCACCCTGTTGAATTCTTTACTCATAGCTATGGTAATTGCTGTGCAAAATCTAGAATGGGTCATTGCTTCCCTAGACGTCTACTCTACCCTCCTCCCCCATCTCCCTGGCACACAGAGAACATGGTTGAATCCTGCGATTTAGAAAAGGTCATGAAACGGGTTGTAGGGATTTCTTTGTGGAAGTGCATCTAAGTGGTGGAGAGAAAGACATTTAGAAAATCATTAGCTTCCTCTTCCTTTTAGCAGTCACAGGGTCATAGCAAAGAATCTTGGGAGTTCACTACTTGCAACCCAGGGATGGGACCAGCACTCCAGGACAATGACATGTGTCTTTGTAAGGCAGGACAAGCCACAGGAATTCAACCTTCTGCCAAACAACATGAGAAATATTTTTTTACGGGGGTTCAGAGAGGAAAATAAAGCACAGAAAAGAATGTGTCACTGCAACATGCTATTCAGCCTCTGAGAAGCAGAAGACGACCAGTTAAAAAGATAATGTTGTGACAATAATGACATGCTGGAGTGCCTCACTTTCAGTTGAAAGGTCCCCATTAAGACCTCACCCTGGATGTTCTGGCCTCACTTGTACTTGTTTACAGGGTTCAATAGTCACAATGCATGATGGAAGAAAGCAACATTTTTCAGGATTGCATTTGAAATCATGTCCCCAAATAACTGCCTCCAGCCTAGGGAGGAATCCATGTATTCTTACCCAGTGTACACTACAGACTTGTACAACGGCCTCTGCACAG
Organism: Pygoscelis adeliae; assembly: GCF_000699105.1. Classification (NCBI taxonomy): domain Eukaryota; kingdom Metazoa; phylum Chordata; class Aves; order Sphenisciformes; family Spheniscidae; genus Pygoscelis; species Pygoscelis adeliae. Next base: position 2,102,820 of record NW_008825409.1, on the reverse strand, counting down.
CTCACGGCAGTTACACGGATGGGGGCTTGTATCTCCCTCTCCAATGGTGTCTCACTGATTTTCCCACTCAGAAACAGGTGAGATGTTGCCCAAAGGCACTCCAGGCATACTGGAAACAGAAATGAGACTCAAATCTAATTACTTTTGCCATATTACTTTCAGAACAAACAGGCCAAGCCTACAGACCTGCATACACTGCAAGTCTGTGTGTAAGCAAGCACTGCTTCAGCCACCACACTACACCTTGCCAGAAAGTGAGGCTACTGTTTATGATACAGTGTTTGAAAATATGCTGGCTACCAGAATCCCTAAACTTAGAGCCAAAGTTTAGAGACACATCCTCTACAGCCACCCCACACATGAGAGAGAAACCCTGATCTGTTACCCTAGTTATAACATAACTCAACTCAACTCATATAACATAGCTCAAGTGATAGAAGCCTAGGACAGCTATGGGGAGAACACGGTATCTTCTCCTAAAACTAAGGGCTGTGACTATACAAGTTGATCCATGTTTGAGTAAGGATTACACAAGTAACCTGTTCTCTTGCATTCACAGTGTTCAACTACACAATTTCAATGTTCTTTGAAAAGTTACTGGTGTTGTCCCAAGGGCACAGATAATCACCTCAGAACCAACTGTGCTTTACCTATGGGTCAGGATTAAATTCTACTTCCATTTAGGCCAGGTGGTGGCATGTGGATGCAATATATTTTCTCTGTCTCAAAACTAGCTCATCCTTGCACTTTCCAGTAATTAACAGACTGAGCAGAAGAGACCAGACCTATACGGAGCAGAATAATTACTGCTCCTAAGAAAATTCCTTAAACTTCCCCCTCCCAAAAGGCATGCTTGCACATTTATGTTTAACAGTCAGTCACTTTTTCTAGTTAATCTTCTTCCACAGCGCTATCAAAAGGACACCTCTTACCAGCATTACATCCACACTGTTAAATAAAAAGGGTCGGGTAGTGGTGTGCGAGAGAATTATTGTTAGTGCAAGAAGGGTATTATCTTCTGATTTTTATACCATTTCACACACAGAGCTGCACGGTAGCTAGCAGCCAAATTACTCGAGGAGTATTATTCTGGGGCTTGCAGTTAAATAAAGAAGTCCCCAAGAGTTCTGGAGGTCTCCCCAAGCATCTTCAGAGAAGTTCTGATGAGATCTGATCAGCCAGAACCAAAAAAAGAGAGGCCATAAGAGGATACAGCAGTCAGAAAATAGATCGCCTAGTAAAGATATATGCCAGTGTTGCAGGTTCACCTTACCTGTAAAATCACTGCAGACAGCTTTTTAAAAAATAAAGTTCGCTCCACAAAAAAGCCTGACCCATGTCAGGCTTTGTTTCTTCCGTAAGATCAACAAAAGACAGGTCACAGCATTGCAAATATATTAATCTTTCTCTCCAGAAAGTTAGATGTAATTAAAAAATAACAACAACAACAGAACCCCCTGTAAATTGTAAAGAGAATTTCTCAGAACTGCCACGTTTTAACCTAATTTATTTCTATGGTCCTCAACCATAAGTTAGACTATCTGCCATCTCACCAGTGATCTTTATTCAGCCTGAAATACTCCAAAGCCTCCAGGAATATATGGTTGTTGTTTCGTATTTAGTTTTTAATCTATCATTTAAGCTGCAAGGTGGCTGTGAAAACAGAGAAGTTACATTTCTACTTACAGGTACAAATTGCTTAAAGATGTCCCAACACTTCCAGTACATTCATAACTGCTCTCAGGTAGACATGATTTAGAAGTTACATGAAGTTCATTCTCTCACTTCCCTTCAAATAAAAGCAAATATGTGAGAAAAATTAGCATACCTCAATGGATGATTGGTGAGTGGTTCGCTAAGTGTTGTTGTAGTTGCAAAAGCTCAGACTTAACTCAAATTTACACACGATAATTGAGAAAGTAAACAATATTGATTTTAGCTCAGTATCTTCTTTCCATCAAGGACAGAGAGAAATGAGACTTGAAACGTTAGGACCAAATCAATTTAATGTAATTAGCCTTGAAACATCTCTTTGCCATCGTGATTGTATCATGATAGCAGGAAAATAAGACTGCAAACCCAAAGCGTATTATAGAAAAAGATGGTCATGCAATACAGATATTTCCATCACAACTAGAAACAGCACTCGTGCACACACTTTTTAACAGCCACATAGTTGGTTTCATCAACCTGTCAGTCCTCCCCAGAAAAGTGTCACAAATACCTTTAGAAATTGTACAAAAATGTCTACAGAGAGCATTTCTGAAAATTGATGCCTCACCTGTCAAATTTGCCAAGTCTCAGAAATGAATACTTTTGCACACCTCTTTAAATAAGACGATAATCTTATGGGAACATCACCAGTCTGACCTTGGGAGGATGCAGCAGTGTCAGAGCACATTATTTTTATGGCAATTAAGCCTTACATAAATGTGTGTAAGCAACTTTCTTGTTGAGCAAGTTTTTTCTTTTTTTAAAAGGAAAAAAACAGAACTTTTGAGTTGAACTTCTCAAAGAAAGTTGAAACAAAATCTTCCCTGATCATGCCAAAATTTTTGTCTAAATAAAACACCTCCCTAATCCAAATAAAGTGTGAAGAAGTAAACAAACAGCTTCTGAGTTATTCACCATGTAACAAAATATACAAGTGATGTTTCTGAAGGTGACATCGAGAAGAATGTATTTGGCGTTTCTGAAAGCTTTTGATAATGATCCTCACAGAAGCTTTATTTGGAAAAGTCAGTCAAGCCTCCTCTCATTAGCTCACAGTATGGGACAAAAGCAGGAGAATAACAGAAACCAAACAGATAAACAGCCAACTTCCTGAACTTGAGCAAAGTCAACAGCAAGGCACACCGGGATGGTTGCAGAGTCAAGAGGTAGTTCATATACTTATTAGTGAATCACAAAGAACATCAAATTAAGTTTTTGGATGACATAAATGTTTTCCAGTTGTTAAACACTGTAAGAAGCTTTAGAAAAAACCACATTGTGTTAAAGAACTGAGCAGCAAAGTGGCAGAAAAATTGCTTTTTTTTTATACATTTCTAGTAATTACAGCACTAGCAAAGAACAAGCACTCTTCTCACACATGTTAACACACTTGGAATTTTCTGACCATCTTGAAGACACGGCTGTGATAGTAGTGGTAGGTCAATAAGAACATTTCAGTGAGAACTCTTTGCCATCGTGATTGTATCATGATAGCAGGAAAATAAGACTGCAAACCCAAAGCGTATTATAGAAAAAGATGGTCATGCAATACAGATATTTCCATCACAACTAGAAACAGCACTCGTGCACACACTTTTTAACAGCCACATAGTTGGTTTCATCAACCTGTCAGTCCTCCCCAGAAAAGTGTCACAAATACCTTTAGAAATTGTACAAAAATGTCTACAGAGAGCATTTCTGAAAATTGATGCCTCACCTGTCAAATTTGCCAAGTCTCAGAAATGAATACTTTTGCACACCTCTTTAAATAAGACGATAATCTTATGGGAACATCACCAGTCTGACCTTGGGAGGATGCAGCAGTGTCAGAGCACATTATTTTTATGGCAATTAAGCCTTACATAAATGTGTGTAAGCAACTTTCTTGTTGAGCAAGTTTTTTCTTTTTTTAAAAGGAAAAAAACAGAACTTTTGAGTTGAACTTCTCAAAGAAAGTTGAAACAAAATCTTCCCTGATCATGCCAAAATTTTTGTCTAAATAAAACACCTCCCTAATCCAAATAAAGTGTGAAGAAGTAAACAAACAGCTTCTGAGTTATTCACCATGTAACAAAATATACAAGTGATGTTTCTGAAGGTGACATCGAGAAGAATGTATTTGGCGTTTCTGAAAGCTTTTGATAATGATCCTCACAGAAGCTTTATTTGGAAAAGTCAGTCAAGCCTCCTCTCATTAGCTCACAGTATGGGACAAAAGCAGGAGAATAACAGAAACCAAACAGATAAACAGCCAACTTCCTGAACTTGAGCAAAGTCAACAGCAAGGCACACCGGGATGGTTGCAGAGTCAAGAGGTAGTTCATATACTTATTAGTGAATCACAAAGAACATCAAATTAAGTTTTTGGATGACATAAATGTTTTCCAGTTGTTAAACACTGTAAGAAGCTTTAGAAAAAACCACATTGTGTTAAAGAACTGAGCAGCAAAGTGGCAGAAAAATTGCTTTTTTTTATACATTTCTAGTAATTACAGCACTAGCAAAGAACAAGCACTCTTCTCACACATGTTAACACACTTGGAATTTTCTGACCATCTTGAAGACACGGCTGTGATAGTAGTGGTAGGTCAATAAGAACATTTCAGTGAGAACTGTGAACAACTTTGCAGCGGCAGATGAACACAACTTCAGCTTGAAAGCAACTGGGATTCTTAAGTTGGATAAGTGCACGGTCAACACAGTATCAGAAACAGTGACATGAGCAATGAAAGGGATGTCACAAAACATGTTCATAGGGTTTGTGATAGTGAGCTAACCCTCACTAGAAGAGTGAGATAAAACATACGTGTAAACAGCAAAGGTGAACAAGTACCATTATTAACACTTCTAGACTTACTGGATTAGAACATGTTCGTACCTAGACGGTACACACAGTGGATGGGCAATGAATAAACAAATAAAGGAAAGAAGTCTGGGAAGTCTTTTTCTGTCAGCAGAAAAAGAAAGCTCTGACTGAGCACAATACAGGTCTGAACAGCGGGAATGATGCTTGCATTGGGAGCTGCTGGCTATTTTGTTCAACAGGAAATAAGAACGTCCGTGTTGCAAGAAACATGTTAGGGCTCTACAAACATTCAAGACAAAAAAGACAAGCAAGGGAAAAACAAATCACTATAATTTGGAGTCCCATGAGCTGCCACCAAGTCAGGTAAGTAATACTGAGCACAACTTGCAAAGGAAACAGCAGTTATAAAAACAAGCCAGACAACTAGAGTACCCTGTAAAGTTGTCATCAAAAAGGGACATGTCTGGAGAATCAGGTGACAACCCAAGATGAAAGATAAAGGGCCCTAAGACTCAAAAAGGTCTCAAACAAGCAACAGCCAGATCTTGTGAACTTGTAAACAAGAAGCAGCAATGTTCCTGTTGCAGGAAAGCCTAACTGATCCATGGAGAAGCATATGAGCCATATAGAGATTGAAATAACGCTTATTAATTTAAGGACTCCTCATTATAATTCCTGTATTTTATTAATTGTAGTGTTGCTTGTAAATTCTCATTAATATCACTGTTTTCCCAGGAAAGGAAGACACACAGAACTGTGCTTGAAGATGCTCTTTGTAGTCAACTGGACGCAGCCATTATGTTATGCATATTCCCCCTGGATAGAGATCAAACATGAAAGCAAAGGTAGATTGCATGGCATATTTACAAAGATACAGAGAGGAAGCTCATCACCTAACACAGGTGCCTAAATTATCCAGATCCCTTTAGTCACTGTTACAAATGTACAGGGTGTTTACAAAGTGTTCTACCAAAAGTAGAGGGAGATTTCGATACCAAGAGGGATACAAGTCAGGCTACTTCTATGCTTGTGGAAAAAATACAACCAATACTCATTCCATTTTCCCACTCACACCTACACTCCTTTTCGTCAGTAGGCCATTACGAACTCCAAAGCAAGATAAGTATCATTATTCCCATTTTGCAGATGAAAAAAAACAACAACAAACCAAACCCTGCACATGAAATTGTTTCACCAGCATCACCTAGCAAGGCAACGGCAGAAATGGAAATTAAATTCAAGTTGGAGGAATCTTAGTGAACCAACACAGTGGACACAGAGATGTATGCCACACCGCCAACTTCAAGTGCTTTAAAACATCATTAAGCTAATGTAGAATGGTTTTCCATTCCTTACCCCACAAAGCTGGATTCAATCTACAACTGCTATTATCTAGGCTCCCTAGATCACATTCAAGCATACTTTCAAACCTTATCTGTTTTGCTTTCAGCTGCTGAAGTTTTAAAAAAAAAAAACAAAAAAACAAAAAAACAAACCAAAACCCCAACCACCACTGTGACATAACAATCACAAGAATGGGTAACAATGCCTGCCTAAAAAACGGAAGAAATGCAATTGCTTGGGCTGGATCTTTCCTTATTGACTTTTTTTTTTTTTACTTTGGATCTGTTACATTCTACTATCTCTATTTCTGTCAACTCTATTACAGACATTTTGTACATACCAGATTTTTTTTATTATAAGGTCACAAACTCAATCTGCTTCTGTGACCTCAAAGAGCAGTTTCACAAACCCTCAAAGCCCTCACCCATCCCAAGCTACTGTTGCCTTTCAAAAGGAGTATCAAATGTCATCTCATAACATTCCTCGAGGCATCCAAATCTCCCGCTTGTGCAGAAGTGGAAGAATGAGGCACTGATCACTCTCTGCTGCAGATACAATCCTGCAGGCAAGGACTAACCCAAACTTACACCTCCTCTCCTTCACTTACACTTCCTCTCCTTCTCCCTCTCCCATCAGCACCTCTCATATATTCTGAGTCATAGTATACAGCAGTTGTTACATGGATCTACACCACCTTCCCTCCCCTCCTGTTCCCAGCAGCAACATAGCTGCATCCAGCCCTCCTGAAATGCACTTAAATATTGTATTTGGTACTACAACACAAAGAGATATCACAATTTATGACAATTTTTGCTCGGGGCTCAATACTGGTTCCAGAAAACTCAACACAGCCAAGCATTCCTGATGGTCCTAACTCCTCTAGCCTGTAACAGAGAAAATTTTTTTCCCTACCACATAAAACAGAGAACTGCAAAAGGCAAGTTCTTTTTAGCAAGGTGCTTTCTAGGTAGTGGTCAGTTTATGCTGTTGCCAGAGATATGAGGCAGCTGCTCCCCTAATATTAGCATATACGACTACCCTAGATGCATCCTGTAAACTATTCACGCTTAACTCTTATTTGAAGTTTGTTGACATTTCTTCTTTCTCTCCCTCTTTAAAACATATCAAAGTATTTAACCGATTCTAAACATGGGCTCAATCTCCCCCTTTCCTCCTCCCTCCCCCTGAAAAATTCAGGAACCTGGAAGTTTAGAGACTCACCACACTAAAACTTGCTCTATGCAAAACCTGGACTTCACTTTACTCAAAAAACATCTGCGTGTCACATATATCTTAAAAAATTAAACATTGTATTCTGAAAGATACAAATTATCCCACAAACTTTGCCTCTGCTCTTCAATTCTAAGGATAACACAAAAATGGTCTGGTATTACATAATCCACCCCTTTTCCATTTTTCCACCTCTAAATCCTTTATTTGTCTCTTGCTCTGTATCTGCCTCCTCCTTTCCAATCTCCACACCTGGTCTGCTTGTCTCTCATCTGGCTGACATGCTGAAAATAATCAACGTACTGTCCCCTGCCACTGCTGCCACATCACTTTATTCCTTGAACTCCCTTATTAAAGTGCTTTTGCAATGTGCCCAGCCTTAACTACTCATTCAAGGCTCTCCAGTTACAGCAGAAGTGTACCAAAACTCATCTTCCAGAAATCTTACACTCCACTGCATTCACGTTTTACCCCTTTCAGTCACAACTCCATGAGGTCTCCCCTGCTGTGCCCTTGGGCGGTGCTCCCACCAAGCTTCAGTTTACCTTCTCTCAGATCCCACATACTAGGACTCAAAAAGTCATCTTGATCTGAATAAGGGCCATCACAACACCTGGCAGATCAATAGGTTTGGAATGCAAAGCAAAGAGGGGGAAGGGAAAACAAACAAACAAACCAACCAACAAAAAAAGCACATGTTCAGGCCACTGAGTAACAGCCAATGAACAATGCTGAAAGGGGGTGAACTAAAGAAATGCTTCCTCCTGAGTTTACCTCCATCTCTGCTTTCAGTGACACCATCCTCACCCTCTGCAAATACATCATTGCCTTGTTCCAACTGCACAAAACAGACTGAAGAGGCCTTAGGGGCAGTGCCCATCTTGCAGCTGAAAAACGTCAAGCAGATCTAGACTGCAACAGGAGGTGAGAGGTGACAGAAAAGGATGTATTTTAATTCAGCTCTAATTTAAGCATCTTAAGACCAAATTCACACACAAGTCCAAATACACACGCATGATAAACTGAGAAGTCACTCTTCTTCATAAGAAAACCTGTCACTGATCACTTGTCTTCCCCTCCTCTTACTAATATCTCTCTCCTCAGCACGCATTTCAAACATGCTTGTCATCCCAGTATCCCAGCATAAATGCAGCATGTAAAGAACCTAATCCCGATGGTTGATGTGGCAGAAGCTAGGCTGCTGAAAAAGGCAGTCTAAACTTGAGGCAAGGTCTGTCTACAATGATTCCTACTTTTTGCCACACAGCTTCAGAGCAGCAGCAGACCAGGTCTTCAGACTTGAAGGTTTGGGGGTGCTGGAAGAACCTGGCACACAGCTCCTGCCATTCGGCATGTTACTCTCTTGCAGAGCCGCACTCCGACTCAGTGCCCTCACAGTTCCTGGTCACAGAGGCAGAGCCTTTCCGAAAAACAGACATTACAGCCTTGTGTTTATACACGAGCTAAGACGCCCTGCCCATTTCTCCCAGCTGACCTCATGAAGCTGAATTTGCAATCACACATGAACAGCAGCAGCCTTTCTCCTCTCAAGGGCAGAATCACCCTGGTGACAGCAGTGCTTGCAGACTCCAGGGGAGGTACTCAAACACTTCAGATGCTGCAGCATAAAACATTAGAAACACAACTGATCAGAGATTGCTGTTTGGTTAAATATTCTCTTCCTTCACATTCACTGCAGTGCAAAATCACTTCCCCTTGCCTTAAGCTCTTATATCAAGTGTTTCCCTAAGGAAATATTTCTTATTACCCAAATCAATATCCACTGAAGTGGATTTAAGAATTTTAAAGGCCTTGATGTTTGCTATTAACATCAACGTGGATAGCTACTCTGTTGAATCACCACTGAAAGCATGTATGTTTGTTTGCAAGAGTCTATGTGCCCTGGCTAGTGAATTTATTTTCCATCAGAATATTCTGTGCCAGCTTCTAGAAGGTGTCAGTGGATTGTCACTGTTTGTGGCAGAGAATTGTTTTATCAGTAACTAGAGTGGTTGCCTGAAGGCATTAGGCTTCTTCCACCTATCCTATACCACCACCCTGAGACTCCTATCTACTTTTGAGATGTTGGCACAAGCAAATCATCCGCACTGCCTATTGGAACATCATAAAGCATTCAGAATAGAGAAGGAAGTCACAAACACTTTACATAAGGTAAACATCACATTTTTCCACATTTGGAAATACCTCAGAGATTTATGAAAATGTACACTTATTTTCTTTGTAAGCTTCTGTTTACCTAGCAAACTGGATTTGTGCCTACAATTTCTCAAAAACTAAACAAAGTTTTATAAGAAGTTACAGTGCCTCTGCTCCCAAAATTAGTATGTCTATTAACTATGCATACCTATGTTAATAATACACAATATGACTAATACCTAACCCTTAAATAGTTTCACATTATATGCATGCTGTGTTCACATATTCGTGCATCTTTCTTCATCAGTGAAAACACCTAGCCACGGAGGGCTTGACCTCCTGAATGCTAAACGCTCCTGGCTGCTACCGAACTCCCACTGCTGCAGGTGCTCAACATTTCACAGAACTGAGATCCACAGCTGTATAAAGGGTTTCAACAAAACAAATGCATGTGCAACAAGGCATCAAAGACTAGCTGTATACAGGCAAGCACACGCTGAGGCCACTCTATAGCCAGGAAAACTGTATTAAACTATACACATGAATACATACTTACTACTAAAACTAAAAGTATACATTAAGAGTTTTTCCATTTCTTGTGACTCTACTGCACCCTTTCTCCACATTCGAAGGCAAATAAGCAGGCTGGATGACAGGGCAGCCTGTTGGTTACAAAAGGGCCAACGTGCTGCATTTAGCTCACAGCCTTCTGCATCATGTATCCCAGGCAAAGATAGAATCATAGAATCATAAAGGTTGGAAAAGACCTCTAAGATCATCGAGTCCAACCGTCAACCCAACACCACCATGCCCACTAAACCATGTCCCTAAGCACCTCATCTACACGTCTTTTAAATACTTCCAG
>NW_008825409.1:2090833-2091279 GCF_000699105.1 Pygoscelis adeliae | reverse complement strand
AGTCCCAGCAAAAGCTCCCCGTTCAGCCAGGCCGGTCGTCTTCCCCGCCCGTTCTTCTTATGGCACATGGGGACAGCCTGCTCCTGCGCCTTTAAGACTTCCTTCTTGAAGATCATCCAGCCTTCCTGGACCCCTTTGCCCTTCAGGTCTGTCTCCCAAGGGACTGTCTCAACCACTGTCCTGAACAGGCTAAAGTCCGCCCTCCGGAAGTCCATGGTTGTGGTTTTGCTGGCCCCACTCCTTACTTCACCGAGAATCGAGAATTCTACCATTTCATGGTCACTAAGTCCAAGATGGCCCCCGACCACCACATCTCCCACCAGTCCTTCTCTGTTTGGAAACAGCAGGTTGAGTGAGGCACCCCCCCTGGTAGGCTCACTTACCAGCTGTGACAGGAAGTTGCCTTCCACACACTCCAGGAACCTCCTAGACTGCTTCCTCTCTGC
>NW_008825409.1:2082252-2090716 GCF_000699105.1 Pygoscelis adeliae | reverse complement strand
CTATAACAGACTCCCAGCAGGATATCAGCCTTGTTGGCCTTCCGCCTCATCCTTACCCATAAACACTCAACTGTATCATCATCACAATCGTTGAGCTCTAGACAATCGAAACACTCCCTAAGATGTTTCTGCAGAAAGCGGCTCATGACTGAACCGAGGCACAACCCAGCCTAACTCAAGAATGTACGAACAGATGGTCACTGCAGTTAGGTTCTTCTGAAGACTTTTTAAAATTTTGTTTCTTAAGGCTCACTTGGCCAGGGAGAGACCACACCTCAGCTGTTACATATGTAAGCCTAAGGGGAAAAAAAGTGGCTAACTATGCAAAAAATGCAAAGCCTGTTCCTCATGACAATCAGTTAGGCCCGAGTGCCAAAATACACATGAAGGACTTATGTTACACTTAAGGCTTTCAGAAGCGTAGAGAGGCTTGGGGTGTTTCTCTCTATATTTCTTAAATCTATCAGCTTTAATTGATTCCAAAGAAAATCTTATCAAAATCAAATCTTATTTCCACCCTCATATATACCTCCTCCTTCACAATGTATAGAAAATCAAGGCTTAAAGACAGTATAAATGCAATTAACCTCACTTCACCTATCTATTCCGGGGAACTGAAGTTGCCTATCGAGCTGAACATATTTAAATTGATGGACTCCTATCTGGTTTTAATTTTTTAAAACTTGCTAAGTTGTTCTTAAATGGTAGATGGATTATTTACTTCAATCTTTATACAAATTCCTGTGTGACAAGTACTCACGTAGAAGAAACTGAAGTTTTAAAATTAAGGAATCTGATAATCCATTCCATATGAAACATTCCAGCTGTGGAATGTGTTCACCGTGTATCATGGAGGCTGCCACAACAGAGTTTCTAATTCAGCTAAAATTTGCAGAATTTCACATCCTTATGTTTTATAGTGGGGTTTTTGCTAGCTTTTTCTTTGTTTGGGGTTTTTGAATTTTTTTACATTATCGCTTACGTTACTTAAACCTCTCAAATTCTTCTTGCATATTTCCTTATTTAAATTTTACTGATCATTTTAAAATCAAATATGAACTAGTAATTGCATTGTATCTAATTGGGCAAAATGCACCAACATCTTTTACACTAAGAGAAAAGATTTCTTTAAATAAGAAAATAGATCTAGTGTATTTACATAGCCTTAACTATACTTTGCACTTGTATAAAAAACAATCTCTAAAGAAAGTTTAACTCTTCATGAAAGACATACTGAAAAGTGATTCAGTTTTCTTCCACAGCACCTTGTAAAAAACCCATTCAATCTATTCACAAAAGTGTAGCATGAAATGTTTTAGGATACTATTATTTTTTTGCTACAGTACTGCTTTTGCACAATTTTTCAGACAGAGCAAGAGGGAAGCCAAGATAAGTCCATTTGTATGCCTGATGATTTACTGCACTTCATGGACTCAGAACCATAGTTTGCTAGTTTTATTTCCCTTGTGAGCAAGGTTCATCTTAAGAAATGCATACCAGCTTCACCTCCCATGCTCCACAAGCCTTGGACTGCAGCACACTGCAGACAGCGTTTACACAGCAGCTAACCAGCACTGAATCTCTTCGCATTTTGCAGTAATTACTATTTCCATCACTAACCAAAGATTCCCTTGATTCATTGATTGCACCTTGGATTCCTCCCTCTCCTTAAAACTGACAGCTGCTGACCCTCATTTTAGAAGGAAAGGAATTTTTAAGTTCTGCTCTGACACAATGCTGGAAAATTGCTGTGAAAGGATCACTTATGTGACAGCTAGATGACAAGCCGCTTTGGACCCAACAGCTCATACTAATGGAAATCAAATCAGCTGTGGGAAGATAAAAGACATTTGAGAGGTATACATGTAATAAAAGTTTTGAAGATTTACAGCAGAGTTGGGGGGGGGAACACCAAAAAGTGTAAATTAGGGGAATTTCTACCATTTTTCCTTTTCTATCAGTTCCATTACATAATCTCTAGTGAAGGGGTATTTGTAACTTACCCATAAAAATCTCTCAAAGCTAAAATCTTTATGTAGAAAATCTCAACACAAATTTCATTACCTAGATGCAACTTCAGTAACTTAAAATTAGGAACAAATCATTCTTCTTCAAATGCATCGATCTACTCCTTCATTTCAAATCCTGTTCTAAATGAAGAGTCAGGCTATCCAGTAAATAGGTTAAGACAAAATAACAAAGACCCTGAATGTAAAAACACAATTTCTTATACCGAAAGTGAAGCTCCCAAGGAAGGAGAAAAAAAATTCTGGAGTGACTGTGGGATAATGCCCCCCCCCCCGAGAAACAGTATGACTGAAGTACCTTTTGGTTGACATTTCGTCAGGCAGCATGTAAGTCGGTTAGTTCCACAACAGCAAACTGCATTCTTATACTCTCAAAATCTAAGCTCTTTGTTACACTGATTCAGAGGATGATTACAAATAACCAGTTGTATGCACTAGCTGCATTCACTGAAATGGAAACATTTGCAGATGTTTGATAAACACACAGATGTAATTATCACTTCAGATTTTTCAGCTAAAGCTGAAGAAATTCTTTGCTATCTCTGCATTCTGGGCACAAATACACAATGACCATTAAATTCCTTGGACGCTGCCCTCCAGCTGTTTCCTCATCCAATACAAAAAGTTACTTTAATTATCATTTTGGATAAACATACTTGATATTTTAAAAAATGTTTTCTTATTTATTTCACTGCAAAGAACGCAAAAAAATCGTCTGATCCCTGTTGTCCTTAGATCTCTTGCAGCAGCAGAACAAGGCAAGAGGAAACCAAGACAAATTAACATATAATTCAACTGGGTTCCCCTTTCTCCTGCACCTCAGAACACCCCTTTGCTGAAGTACAGGCTGAATTCTATCTTTTCCGAAAGCATTACTGAGACCTCAAGATTATCATACACAAAGGATATACGTTAGCAGCTCCAAGTCACAAATTTTTAAACTTTTACACTTTTAAAATCTAACTATTACAAAGTACATCCAGTGGTTTCTTAACTTTTCCCCTTTATTCCTGTTAAAACAGAAATTATAATGCAAAGTTACAGCATAAAACATTTATATTTCTGTGCTTCGCTACTCATGCAAAATATATTTTCCCCCTATCTTTTCCAGAGGTGACACCTTAGGGCTCAGACATGCCATGAAGTTACCATGGGTCCTATAAGCACTAAAAATAGCTGATGGGCATGCTCTAATGCCGGGGAAAATACAACATACGGCAACTCCGCTGAAACACCCTTTATTAAATCAACTTCCCTTGCATTTGCCCTGGGCTAAGAGCACACAGGGAGACATGCAGAAATGTCGTAACTCAGTCCCATGCCTGAATGCTTGGCCTTGACAGTGTGACTGCCGGGCAACTCCATGTTAACTGGAGTCAGAGACTGAGGAAAAAGGCAAATATCCTACCCCTGGCCTCCACCTAAAACCCAGTCATCAAACAGGCTGGGGTCTCTGTAGCTGCAGCATATCTCTACTGCTTAAGAGAAGCCTCTCAACTGTTAGAGACGAAAGCAGAACTCTCTAGCCTGGGTCTAAAGCAGAGAAGGACCATACTACCTACCTGCACAAGAACCTCTCCCCTACCGCTAGGCTCAAGCGTAGGCTAGGACTCTGCTCTGGGTTAGGAAAACTAATGGTTGAAGAGCACCCTTCCTTGTCTCAAGCGGACCTTTCTTCAAGGAGACATATAAACGCGCAGTCAATGTTGTCTTTTATACTTCCCTGTTACAAATCCAACTTAAATCACATTTAGACACATACAATCTTGCTCTGACTTATTTTCCTCACAGGGCCACCTATAGCCTCTGGATTCCTAACTTGTCTTCTTCAGGACACAGCTAAGCTCTCCAAAGGTAACCAGATAGTAGACTACTCAAAATGAAACTTTCCTATACCGTTTCAAAAGCACCTACCAAGCAGTTCATGTCTTCTCTCCTTTGTGTCTCTTCCTTTCTTTTGGCCAAAGACAAGACAGAGAGAGCAGAAAACAGAGCAGTAAAAAGTTACAGCAACACCTGAAAATCCAATGAAAACTTTAACACAGTTAAGTACCCTTTCTTTGACAGACTTAAGAATGAAACTGGCAGCAGTGTCACATTTTCTATGAAAAATGTACAACTTAGAAATGTTCAGCTGCCAAGGGAATATGTGTGTCTATATGAAAAGTTGTATAAGAGTAGACTGAACAGCTGCCAGCTCTATTATGTACATGAAAGCCATAGTTTAGATTTTTTAAAAAAATTTATTACGACATAAAAAAATGACTCAAATGCATGCCCGCATTACCTGTTAAATGCTAAAGCTTTCAAGTGACCTTTACTTTCAGATGTTAATTATGCATCAGACAACAGAGTCTTCCAAGTTCCTGCTAAAACAAAGCAAATCAATATACTTTCCCCAAGAAATAACAGCCTTACTTTACAACAGCATAAGTCTGTTGACAGCACTGCATGCTAAAATCTGAAATAATCCACTGGAAGCAGCAGTTTCTCCAATACTGTTGGCTTAAGAGTTAACCAGTAATTGCATCTGATGAGTACAGGATACTCAGCTGTTCCCAGGATGAAACTATTTGCTGACACTGACGATCATGAGATTATTATTATTTATCAAGTGTCAATGAGATAAAACCGTAATACATGCAAACACAACACATCTCTCCCAAGGTATTTATAGTACATATTAGAAAGATAATACAGTTTATCACACCACAGTGAGTAATTAGATGAACTCACTTCAAATCAGGGTCTTTTCCTTGGAAGTCACTGTTTGTTCTAGCGATGTAGAGAGACCAGTTTTGCAAACCAAACTTCTCCTGAACCAAAGGAACCACCTTTATTTTCTAAGGTCACTGCTGAGTCTCTATTTTAAAAAAAGCTTTTGGATTAAAGAAGTATATTAAATATATAATAGACTTGGAAATTCCTAGCTTGGTAAACTACTACAACAAACAGCATATTCAAATCCTTTTTTTTTCAAATCATCTATTTGTAAGCTAAGGATAGGATCAGTAGCAATGCCTTCACGCAAAAATACTTCCGTTTACAAAGTTCAAAGCCTATTTGTTGCTTTGCTGATCTAGTATCTTTTTGCTTCCAAGATGATGTTGGTTTCCCTGGCAGCACTGTTCTGTTAAGGAGAAAAACATACCACAGCTGCAAACTAAGGTAGCCTTTGATTTACATTATCAGAAAGTGGTAATATTGACTGGCAGTAAGGACTGCGCATGTTAAACACAAGCCTTAAGAGAATTCTTACGACTTCACTTGTATCTGTTTTTATTTAGTGGTCTGCATATTTCTCAAATACACATTTCCATAACCAATCATATTACACTATTTTATACCAACCATTACACTAATCATATGCTGTGCCTACAACCTTGCTTACAAGTAACTCCACATAACACACCTAACTATTCATATTTAATGTCTTTTTTTTTTTTTTTTAACATTTTGCCTAAATACTTATTTTAGCTACTGTTCCAGACTGGTCTGAAAAGGAAGGTAGTCTTGAATGAATTTGTTGGTTCACAATAGGTAGGCATTCCTCCTTACCGCTCACCACGTGCCAGACTAGCGTATTTTAACTCTTTCTTTACTTGACCACACAGTATTACTCTAGGTCAAAATTATCAAGGTGGAGTAAAGCAAACGTAGAGTCTCGAAATTTCCTTCTTTCTTCAGAGTCTGCTTTAGACTGTCATTTAGGTATGAAGCTGTACGCAAAGCATCCCTCCCATGGTCAACAGCCACTATAGCAACACACAGTGAAAAGTGCCTGGGGCTGGCATTGCTACTGTTCCCTGGGCTTACGGGAACATGCCTCTAAAGGAGTCGAAGACACACGAGGTACCCTGAAGATCAACAGGCCCAGAATAATCCCTAGGATCTGCCTTACCAGAAAGGACTTTTCAGAGCAGAATCAATGAGAGTTTTGGCTTTCTGCTTCATGAAACAAGAAGCCTACTAAGAAACATTCTTCCACGTCTTTTGTCTGTTGTTGAAAGTAAGACAAAATTTGTATTTTAATCTGGTGTGCCCCACCACACACCAGCAATACATTTTTCTCTGCTGGACTTCTTTGGTTATTCTCCCATATCCTCTGAACCAATTCTATCTTCCTAAAAGGGACAACCAAAAATTTTGCGTAGGTAATCCTCTTCTCAGAAGTTTCTTAACTGAATTTTTCCCACAGGAGTGTGGCAATTCCCAGCAAACATTTCAGATAACTGGTGAGGAATATTCAAGTGATAATTATGGGTTCATATCAAGTATTGCTTCAATATTCAGCTTGGGAAAAAAATCATTCTGAAACTTGGCCAATGGCAGATGAAAGCAACTCTGAATTACATTTTCAGGAAAAACACCTTTTTAGTTTGCCATTTCTGGTGGGAAATATTTTGCATTTTCATTTTGTGCCATTTTCATAATGGTTTCATTTCCTTTTTTAATTAAAATCTCATTTTGAAAAGTCAAAATTCTTTACAAGATTATTGTCTTTTCTAAAGAACTGCAGCTCCTAGGAAGAACGTGGTCATCGGCACAGCTGCAAACAGCAATGTCAGAACCTGCTAAACATGAAGGCATTGACAAGTTTCTGTTACGTAAGCTGCCAAGTAGATCTTCATTAGGAATTTAATTTTTAACTGTGCAGTCTCACCCCACTGTAAGATGGTTTACTCTTCTGTGAAAACAGATCTACTGCTGAAGTGGGGTATACTACACAGCCAATGCTAACATGCCATTGCTTTTTGGAGAAATGGCTGTTATTTGAAGAGCAGCATCTGCTTTTCATGATGTTCTAACCTGTTCAGGAACCTACTATGCAGATGTTCTGGAAGCGGCAAGTTAAACGGACAACCCCTACAGAATTCAGAATCATACCCACATGGGTTTTTTCTTACATTCTCCTCCAACACAGACAGATATACTCTGAGCACTACCTACCGGACATTTACACCAAGGATGTGTTTTACATCCATTTTCCCTGGTGCTTAAGCAACCTTGCTTGGCACCATTGGGGGAACACTCTTTGGCTTAGGACTAAAAGCTTAGGACCTTCTCCTAAAACCACATGCTGGTTGCCACAAAACCACAAAACCATTCTGATGGAGACCAGCAGGTCTCTCTTATTGTAAAGCAGCCAAACTGAAGAGGGTTGCATCCAGCCCCTTTTTACCCAACTGTTCAGTGTTTGAACACCTGCCTGAGAGGGTTCAATATTCTGCCTAAGGACACTAAAACATTACTCTTTCCTCCGCACTGCTGCTTCTGTCTGGGAAGGCAGTTTCCCTTCTCAGCTGAAGCTGTTCTGTTGCACACTGAATATTTAAATAGCAATTAAATCACAGTGAGCAGCAGTCTCTAGCCTAGGTATAAAAATAAGTTCACTTACTTTATACGACATTGCTACCAAAGCAGCAGCAAGGTATTAGGATCCTCTCCCACACAGGCTGCTCTCAGGAAAAAGAGTAAACTGAACTTGCATCTCCAATGGATACTTAAGCCACCAGGCTCATTTACAAGGGGGAAAAAAACCCCATATATAATGCTGGTATTTGCTGTGCTTTACAATTCAATGGCAGTTACTTCTCTGTTGGGCCAACAGCCCAAATTCAGACATACAGATAAGTCTACTGAGAGTGTGTGCACTTGAGAGAGGCAGAGGAACACCACCGAGTTACAGGTTTGGAAGAGCTCAGGTGCACGTCTCTTACTGAGCTGCTCAGATCTGACAAGCCGACGGGCTTCAAAGCTCATCCAAGAACAGATTCTGGGGAACACAGGAACAAAAACAGTAATCCTACAAACTTTAGCTGCCTTGAGGATTAAAATTAATAGTTCATCACAGCAATTGTGATCTTGGGCACGTAGATCCCAATTCCCTTTCCAGATCTGACCGTGCCCCTATTCTGTGTCTCTGCGTTAATGTATACGAACGCACAAACAACAGCTTCCCTCGCTTGTCAGTACCTTATACGTGTTGGCAAACAAAAGCAAAGGGTCGCCTGGAAAGGAAGAGAGGAACAAACCCCAAAAGATAATTAACACCATCAGTGGTCAGAATGAGAGCCTAGAGTTTCAAGTGTCTGACAGAGCCCGAGGAAACCCTGATGCGGCAACGCCGCCACGACCATCAGCAGAGCCGGGATTACTTCTTGGCCTTTCCGTGGGAAGAGGCAGCTGTAAACGCAACCTGCAGCCGGCAACAACGGCTGTTCAACGGTTTACAACTGCCGGGAAGGCTGAACGAGCCCACAGAAGTTACGAGGGTGCCCGTCGTGCCAAAAGACAAATCCGGAACAGACCCAGGAGGGGGGAGGGCCACTTCCCACAGGCTCTTCCCGCTTCACACAGCACACCGCCACGGCCCGGCAGGGGAACTGCCAGCCCCGGGGAACGAGGCAGCCCCCCCGCCCCGGACACCCCTTCCC
>NW_008825409.1:2074228-2081820 GCF_000699105.1 Pygoscelis adeliae | reverse complement strand
GAAGCGCGTCTGCCGCCACGCATCTCGGGAGACAGCGAGCACCGTTCATGGGCTTGGAGGTGGCCGGTGTGAGAAGGGGGTGTTTCAGGAGGCGTCGTCCAGTTACACCTGAAGGGCTCCTTCACCCCCGGTAACACGGCTACCCAAATCACTCGGCTTCATCTTCACGCAAACCCACATAAGCTGCCGGCGCGGTATCCCAGACGTCCCAAAGCCTTGTTTCAGATCAAGCGGTTTTGGTGGCAGCCGGTACGCACGGATGTAGCGGGCGCGTGACGTGTCCTGTGCGCGGGCAGAGCGGGAAGGAAACCAAAATCCCCGATCCCTCCTGCCATAGGATTTTTCCATTCAGAAACTCAAGTTGTCCTAGACACAGTGTAATGAATGATTTTAAATCCTCAAGGATGATTTAAACCTTCACCAGTGAGATTTTTCCATTGGTTAATTAGTTTTAAAACATGTGCCTTGACTCTAGTCCAAATTTGTTCAGAATCAACTTCCAGCCATCCGACATTGACATTTTTTCCTACTTGAAAGGAGGACCCTTTGATTTTTAAATTCGCTTTTCCTTAGAGTTTGACCAATCCACCATCAATAACCCCTTTCTGGGCTAAACTCCAAAGATGGAATTTCTTTAATCTCTCATCAGAAGGAAAATATGTCAGGCCTCAATCACCCTTTTCTCTTGTTTCAGGACTTTTTCTACTATCCAACATCCTTTTCAATGCATAAGCCTTGGGACCAGCCCAATTATTTTCTCAATTCTCCTATTAATGCCATAGACACATACCTGGTACACCTGGTCCTTTTTATGCATCCAAGGACCATATTTGTTTTAACCATCATCCAACACCAGGAATTTTCATCCTGTCAGGTATCTATGCTGAACCATAAACGCCTTAAAGAGGCATTTGCTTCCAAAATACAAGCCTCATGACAGATGTATAATCCTGAATACATCACCTTGCGTTTGGCTCTATTAACACGTACATTGTCAAAATGAGACCAGTTTGACGTGTAAGCAAGATTTCTCAGGAGCAATTTCTACCTATCATTGCAAATACTGAGAGTTATCACATTTAACCTTCAAATAATTACAATTTTTCTACCTATCTTGATATACATCAACAATATTGTGATAGACCAAAAACAGTTTTTCACAGGAACCTACTGGAATGCTTTCTAGAACGAGTATTCTCATTTCTGCTTTCTACAGTCACTTGACTAGCGTGTAATCCATCTAGTTTCCCTGTGTGTTACCAATTTTTTAATCTTGATGTTATTTTGACATGGTGTTTGCCAGCTCTCACAGGAGCCTACCAGGTCAACAAAATTCTTCATGATCAATGAAAACGAAAGTATTTTCTTTGGCAACACCTGCCATGTGCATGACTGCCCAGAAGACAGGAATCCCCTTTATCAAAGGATCATTTCATTTTAGTCAAGGAATTATTTTTCATATTTTATTTAATTCATGTGAACATTCAGAGCACTTCTACTTTTAAAGATAGACCATAACTGTAGAAATAAGCTGCTGTATCTAGGAAGAAGAGAGTGTCTTTGCTCTGTGGCCATGGATATGGTGGGTTTTTCCCAGCTGGGAGAACTTACCCTCGGAATCCTTTTCTTCAGATACTTATTCCTGAGAGATAAAGTGAGTAACAACATTTGAAAGTGCACAGGCAAATCTGATGTTCTCGTACAGGTACTGAGAAATTTCCATTTAGCTACTTAATAACTACCAGTGCAAGGTAGTTCATTCTGACTAGAAAATTAAATAAACTGGAAGTTTTTGTCACCACAGGACATTCATTTGCTCTCATAACAGACCAGAAGTGCTTTGAAAGCAAGCTTTTTAATGCCTGTAAACCAGTGGTGATGGCAAGCAGAGAGGCAAATTAATTGCCGTCTCTGTAGTTTTATTAGGAACCCCTAGGCATAAGGTTGACACTTTCTCAGATAAATACGGCTGGGAGAACATACAGGACTTCATTAATTTGCAATAATTGGCAATACTCCGAAGAGAAAAATCAAAATTACTTCATCCCTAAGACAAAAAATTCTTTAGTTTAAATCTCCACAAAGAAACTGGCTTTACAGTGTACAGGCAGCTTACGGTAATAGTACATCACTGACAGTCTAACTACAACTATCAGTAACTGTATTTCAGAAAGCAATGTTAGTTACAGACCACTGAGAAGCATACAAGAAAATATTTGACATTCCCAGTGTGTAAGTTTCTGAATTCCCCTGCCACTGTCTCAGTTCTTGAAAGTCTACAGCAAAACCAGCATTTGATGAAAGCCAGCAGCCTTGCTCTTCACAGAACAGAAATTTCTTTGAAGAATTCTGTAGATTAACAGCTTTTTAAGGAAAAAAAATTATCTAAAGAAGATCTGACATTGCTGCCTCCTGATGGGGATATGTACTGGTTATAGGCTTTTACTCAGACATCTGAACAGGAAGCTGTGATTTTCACCTGGTTGAATTGAAATGAGTAGAACTAAACTGTCTCGACCAAGAAAAAAGTCCAGAACACCTCAGGGAAAGGTGATTTTTTTGGGACCTTTCTTTGACAGGGGTCTAAGCAACTATTTCCTTTGATAAAAATCAGATCTAGATTCCCTTTCTGAATTGTACAGGCTGTTTTTTTGAAACCCATCACATTTAAGCAAAATCGTACAACAGGAGGCCATACCACATAGTCCTCTTGGAGCATCATACTGTTCTCACTGCAAGACCGATATCCCCATTGTCACAAAACACAGCAGCAAACTCCCAACCAGAAAACGTAAAATTATGAAGTTACCCTTTAATTATCAATCAATATCATTCAACTCTTTCATCCTATTTTTGGAGATCCACAGACTTGTAACCTGTATGTGGACACTGTTGGGGAACTGCTATGCCTTGACACCCCCACTGGACACATGTTATTTTGACATTTAGCCTATAGAGCTGTCCTGTCACCAGTCCAATGCCAAGATCCCTGGGATGGTTCTGGCTGGCAGAGCTGCCATCTCCTAACTTTGCCATCATTCATTCGAGTTCTAAAGCTACTGAGGGTAGGTCTTTACTTGAAAATCCCCCTAGTTTGATAAACCTGCCTGGATAAAGTCTCCCTTAAATAGTAATTGTAAACATATACATCGTTACAACTCATTGACTGTGGTGTCTTAGAAAAGGTATTAATTATTTAAACCGTAACAGGTCAGTTACCTCTGTTGGTAAAACAGAGGTAGGAGAGAATTATATGGAAATACTTCTTTGCCACGGTGCTTCTTGTTAATCTGGCAATCATTAACCTGTTTGTACTCATTAATTTCTAAATCTCCATAATCAAATGCTCTTAGCCTTTCAATCCATAATCCCAGACTGGGGGTAGCAAGTTTAACTCACCAGCATAAGGGTGAATATGCCTCAAGAAACTGCTAAAGTTCAAACAAACCAAAATGACCAAAGCATGCCTTTTCTAAACAAGCCCAATTACATTCACAGCCCTGACAACGAAGAGAATTTTATTTCTTCGGAAAAAACCAAGAAGGCGCTAAGTCAGGCCAGCCAAGATTATGTGCGAGTTTCCCTAAAACTTGTCAGACAACTTCAGCTGAAAGATACTTACCAACAAATTATGAAAGCACCAAAGGTTCTTACAAGTTTTATCACAATGGTCTTTTCTCAGCTGTTCATCTTCTTAAGTAAAGAAAAGCAGGTGTTTGCCCGAGATAATTTTGGTTTTATTTTTTATTAATAGAAAAGATTAGATTCTGGTAAGAAAGGCAAAATCGAAGCAAAGAGCCTGTTTTAGTTATCCAAGGTGTAAGGATTTGATTCTACCTGTGAACCAAGAATGCAAGTGTGTGCGCTGTTCTAGGTCTACAAGAACAAAACCCACCCCACACAGCTGTTGGTACATACTTGGAGCCCAGCTTTCACCTGCATGCATTGCAAGTGTCTTCAGCGTTTAAAACCGAGTCATACTGAAGGGAGAAGTACCTAGCCGAGGGAGTGGATGGAGTTTTCTTATAGCTATTACTACAACACAATGAATTGTGTAGAAACAGTGGAGGAGTCCGTGTGCTTCATTTTCGTTGTGCATCGCACAGGGGACCGATGCAGTATTCCTCCCAGGCAGACCATCAGCTCTATTGCATGTGGTCACAAACACAGTTTTGGATGGGGTGACGGTGAGGGCAACGTCTCCATCAGCAGCTTTCAGTAATTGTTGCTGCTTCCCGGCTTTTCCAGCTACACAGCCTGGTCTCGGTGCTACTCATGCGTATTCTTAGCTTCCCGCTGCACTGGGTACTGTGCTCCTGTCCTACACACCTATGCTCAAGCATATTCTAGTCTAAGCACTGGGGAACAAATTAAGAACATAAAATAAGGAGCCTAAGAGACCAGTAAGGGAGTTTGGGAAACAAATAAAAATTAAATTATCCTTTGCTTCATGGCTCCCATCCTCTCTCTTTCTCTGCTCTTCTCTGCTCCAAGGCAGCAGAAACCTACGCAACACATTACAAGACAGAGCTCTGGAGGACGAAGAACAGTTGGGGTTTTTTGTGCTTAAGACAGACGGTTCCAGCCCTGCACGAGGCTGTGCACTCAGCTGCAGCCACCAAATCAGTAACTTGTGGCAGGTTGTAACTTTCAGAGATACACCCCTCTTCAGCTGAGCAGAGCCATGAATTAGCTGTTTCCTACCATCACTGCGCACCTGCTAAGTGCATTTCTTGTGTTTTCCTTTAACCACCTTGCATCCACCAACTTGACCAAAACGCTTGCGAGCGTGCATGCTCAGAACTTCAGGGAAGTGGAACTGGATCCTCGAAGAAGTCGTCAGGGTCCATCACAGCACAAAGAATGGCAGCATTACTATAATTTCAAAGATTACCTCATATAAAGAAAAAAAAAAGGAACTACTCGCTATGATGTGAAACATGAA
This sequence comes from Pygoscelis adeliae, assembly GCF_000699105.1. NCBI lineage: Eukaryota > Metazoa > Chordata > Aves > Sphenisciformes > Spheniscidae > Pygoscelis > Pygoscelis adeliae. The sequence goes on along the minus strand of NW_008825409.1, from coordinate 2,076,875 downwards.
CTTCCTTGTGAAAAGTAATTAGCGTAGAGTAGTTTCTGATTTGGGACAGTAGAGGAGAGCTATTAATTGTTTGATACAAAGCTACGTCAAAGGATGCAAACATCCTTCAGTCGAAGGTAAGAATAGACAATGTTTCATATGGAAGCTCAATTCTTTTTACATTTGATAAGTTAGAATTACATTATCTATTTCAGTTGCAGCATGAAATTTTATATGGCAGCATGAGATACCATCTCGGTGTTTTTCTGAGCTGCTTTCATTCTTCATACTATTTTCCTTGTTATCATTCGTTGTGCGTTTGGATTGATGTCACCTAGAGGTACTTGAATGTCTAGGGTATTTTTTTCTCAAAATGCCAGTTGCTGTTTTTATGAGTGGTAAAGCCAAAAGACTGCAACTGCCTTGTGAACAAGGGACTTTAATGTTCACAAGATTAAAAAAAAAATATCTTACCAACTATTACTTTTCAGTACTGTTTAATTAAAAAGCAAAACTTAAGTGTATCACTACAGTCTTCTGAAGCAGCAAGAATAAAAACAGTTGAAAGGAATCTTTGGAAAATTTACCAGTGCTCAGTGAAAGTTTCCATCTGATTTTTCAAATGGAAGCCATTGGCTGTGTCTATTCACTGTCTAGGAAAAGATACTCCAACCTTACAAAGCAAACATCTTCACAGCTAATTGTCCAGACCTGAAGCTTCATAAAATTGTCTCTTACCATCATCAGTCTACTCAAATAAACGCACCTGAACTATACGCTTTGAGTGTACCTACACGTAAACGGCCATGGCCATACAAGAGAGTGCATTTTGATACAGGCAGACATGGTGTTTAGTACAGCAGTCGTTTGCTTTGGCCTCACTAAACAGGGAGAGGAAATTCATGTGTCACTGCTCATCTTGAAAAATTTTGAAAAATAGATTAGAAACCAACCTAAGATAAAATTTTATTCCAATTTATAACACATACAATAATTATTTCAAAATGGATGAAAAAAATGCAACATACAGTAAAGGCTACTCTTCCAGGTTTAGTTCCCACCAGTCCCCAAACCACAACTGATTTATCTTGCTACTTTGCAACCAGCTACTTGCCACAGATTTCTTCTCACATTTTAATTAAATGCTACCAGCTGAAACCATCTGATGGAGGGGCTTTTACCACCCCTTCCCCAGCAATTAATTTTTAAGTGCTAAACAAATTACAAGCAGCAGAACTAAGGAGGGAATGGAGAAGGTGTAAGGCCTTCAGAGGCTTGCAGATATTCAGTGCGTGTCTTCCTCAAAAGTGACAGAGGCGTTGTAACAAACACTGTAGTCCTGAGTAGGCAAAGCTGCTCTGTTCTGAGGTTAAAAACAGTTTAAAAAAAAAAAAAAAGGCCATCAGTATAAGAGAGAAATTAATCTTCAAGGAAATCTACTACAGTATAAATTACTGTACCAGAAAATCTTCGCTTAGATTAACAAGCCAATTGAATTCTCCAAAGAATAAATTTGTAGTTTGGTAGTGATGATGACTTCTTACAATGAAACAATTATCTTTTAAATTATATCTCTAGTCAAGATCAAAATACATGGGTAACATATTTCTTTCAGCACATTTTTATCAGTCTGCCTGATAACTCTTTCATATTCTCTACCCTCCCACCCCCAAAATATTAATGAACTACAGTGGACGTATACCTCCTGAACTACTTTGAAGGAACAGTTGAGACTGAGCAGATCGGCTGCTTCACCGGTGCTACATCATTATAAAGCTTTATCTGCTACGGGTTCTGAACAAAGCTACTTACTTTCTCTTAATAAAAACAAGTACTGTATCTGCACATTAAAACCACTAAAAAAAAACCCAAACGAGAGCTAAGGAGTTCTCACAGAAGTGCATGTGCTTTGGGCTGCCTGATTACAGATGCATGTGTTTTGGTTCCAACTGAAAAGGAATTTGGAGCATCTTAGAAGACTTGCCCCAATTTTCAAAAAAATCATTATTATGTTACTAGCATCAATTGCTAAAACACCCCTACCTTGTATGCACTAAACTAAAGAAGGTTTGATCCCTTCAAAGAACTGAAGAGGTATTACCCAAAATTGACTGTGCTATATGAATTACGTCAAGGCAACGAGTCTGGTCACAGAACAGCGAGAGGGATAAGAAGTGGAACACCAGCCATATCTCTTTTTAAAAGGTGTGAGCAACCATGCAGGGAGGATTTGATCACTTTTGCTTTATAGTCAATAGAATGGCTGAGGAATTGGTTGGATGGTCGTATCCAGAGGGTAGTGGTCAACAGCTCAATGTCCAGATGGAGATCAGTGACAAGTGGCGTCCCGCAGGGGTCCGTATTGGGACCGGTACTGTTTAATATCTTCATCAATGACATAGACAGTGGGATCGAGTGCACCCTCAGCAAGTTTGCAGATGACACCAAGCTGAGTGGCACGGTCAACATGCCAGAGGGACCTGGACAAGCTGGAGAAGTGGGCCTGTGTGAACCTCATGAGGTTTAACAAGGCCAAGTGCAAGGTCCTGCACCTCGGTTGGGGCAACCCCCGGTATCAACACAGGTTGGAGGATGAAGGGATTGAGGGCAGCCCTGCCGAGAAGGACTTGGGGGTACTGGTGGATGAAAAGCTGGACATGAGCCAGCA
>NW_008825409.1:2070407-2074188 GCF_000699105.1 Pygoscelis adeliae | reverse complement strand
GGAGGTGATTCTGCCCCTCTACTCTGCTCTGGTGGGACCCCACCTGGAGGACTGCGTCCAGCTCTGGAGCCCTCAGCATAAGAGAGATACGGACCTGTTGGAGCAGGTCCAGAGGAGGGGCACAAAAATGATCAGAGGGATGGAACACCTCTCCTGTGAAGAAAGGCTGAGAGAGTTGGGGTCGTTCAGCCTGGAGAGGAGAAGGCTTCGGGGAGACCTTATTGCAGCCTATCGGTACTTGAAGAGGGCTTATAAAAAAGATGGCAGCAAACTTTTTAGCAGGGCCTGTTGCGACAGGACAAGGGGGGATGGCTTTAAACTGAAGGGGGGTAGATTTAGACCAGATATAAGGAAGAAATTTTTTACGCTGAGGGTGGTGAAGCACTGGCACAGGTTGCCCAGAGAGGTGGTGGATGCCCCATCCCTGGAAACATTCAAGGTCAGGTTGGACGGGGCTCTGAGCAACCTGATCTACTTGAAGGTGCCCCTGCCCACGGCAGGGGGGTTGGACTAGATGACCTTTAGTGGTCCCTTCCAACCCAAACTATTCTATGATTCTATGAGAATGATCTAAAATTATGCTTAGCCACTTAACAGCTATTTCCATTTCAGAGAGTAAGCCATAATGGAAGTAACTTGAATTACCTACAGCTGCTGAACGTAAGCTTTTGTAGGGTCTGGACGTGTGGTTGTGTTACTGCAGGCAGTGTAGCAAGTTGCCAGATGTCAGCTGAACCATGGTTACTGTTGAGGCACATGTCCTTCCTTACCCCGCAGAAAATGTGAAGAAAAGAAAAAGAAAAGTGCGGCTTCTCTCAGTGAAATGAAGTTATGCTCAGGGACTGCAGATCCACTGCCGTATTTGTACTTCGTCTTCGTAACAGCGAACCTGTTACTTCACCAGATTAACTGCCATCTTTGTGGCTCATTCCAAAGATCTCGTCATTCAAATCAAACTGAGTTTTCTTTACTTTAACAGCATTTTATTTCAAAATATATTAACCATTCTGTGCTTACAAAGGACTGCAGTGTGAATACAATATTAAGTTAAAAGCTTCTTAAACCTGCTACAAAAAACTTTTCTATTGGGAAGAGGACTGGTGCATACAATCAAAATTACTTAGTTTAAATACCTCTGCAGTCTACATGAGTACTTCTCAATCTTCACTCACACATTCTGTTCTGCCACAGAGGGACACAGGGGTTATGTTTTCAATATGATACATGCAAAACCAGTACGGTACCAAAACCAATTATGGTAACATTAGTTTTGAACATAGTTCCATTCTGAAGATGTATCACACGTATATTTACAGACAAAATTTGTATCAACAGACAACAGAAGTTATTGCTCCAAATCCCCACAGGTTCTGGGTAGGAATGCACACTTTAGAACAACCCGCGCTCTGTAATGCAAAAGATCTGCTGTTAGGTTTGAGTAGGGTCTAGCTAGTCTTAGGACCCGATGTCAACAGTTTCTTTGGATTTGGTTTGGTAAAAGTTACCAAAGGGGAAAAAACAAACTTCCCGAGTCTTCCGACCAAAACATCAAACACTAGTTAACATTGTTTTTATATACATATATAGGTAAACACCTAACTATTAGTACAAAAAGTTGGTTTCCAACCATCACTGAAGCATAGAAAATTTGTTTTTAAAGGTAACAATCTGAACAAATTGTATGCTCGCAGAATATACCAGTGATGACACTGGAAACTGAAAACATTGACCTACACAGCCAGTAGGTTATAAACAACGCAGAATTATTTTTTACCGATACTTCTTGAAAAAGCTGTTTTGGGCTGAGACTGGCAGAAAGGAGGCCAAAAATTTGTATTCTGTTTTTCCAACCTTATGGCCTGGATGTCAGTTCTTAAGCTTAATGAACTTTTGTTCAGTGGCTACTTTTTAGCTTTGTGATGCCTCTTACATTTAATCTACACCGATACTGTGAATAGTTACTTTGACTTTAGGTCCTCATTGGATCATTGTACACAATAGTCAAGTGGCAAAAAGTGAGGCTAGGAAAAAAGAAATCAACGTTTTTGCTTTAAAACCATCATGTTGAAATTATTCAGCTATATACACGGATGCCAGAGCACTCACTCTGCCTTTATTAGCTTGCAAATGCATCCCGCTGCAAGCAAATATGCCCTGCTTCTAACTCAAACCTAGCTTCGGTATTGCTACATAATGCTATATTCAAAGAATAATCTCTAATTCAGTGCAACATGAATTATGTTTGTCCAAGTCCATCCATATGCAGAGCACGTGAAGGACGCATTTAGTTGCCAATTAGCAATTCCTTCCCGAATTGGACGTATTATTTCAGTATGGACATTCAAAGCATGCCTTTCAGATCCTGGAATCAATCCCAAAAGAGGATGAAGCAATACTGTCATGTACTAAACCAGCTTCAAAACAAGGTACCAGGTGAGGTGTGGAAGAAGTTAAGAGACAGGGGAACTGAAGACGTATTTCATGACCTTTTAATTTTGGCAGCTCTTTAGTGGATTGTGTGCAAATACCTCCAGGAACAGTAATCTCTTAGCAATGGATTACTAGATGGAAGAACAGCTCTTCCCAACTTGATATTGACTACAGCAAAACAGTTCTAGTCACCCTACCAGTATTTCCTTGGTTCTTCCCTGATGTTTATCAAGTAAACATTAATTCTAGAAAATGTTGCTTGTTTTCACTAAATACAGGCACAATTTTGTTCTCAGATATCTTTAAAAAAAAAAAAAAGGACAAAATTTCAGTTAAAGTCTGAATAGGACATACACTGCTCATATTTATATAATGCTGCATATCAGTATATACACTTACAAACCCAGTGCAGAATCCCTGAATATGCTCATCACTTCTGGCATTGTTTCTGGTTTCAAAATACCAAGTTCATTTTCCACATTGCAATTTTTTTTTTATTTCCAATTTTATCACTTGAAAGCAATTTTGGAGTTTTACCATAAAGCATTAAGGTATTTTCCTAAAAGTGACAGATAAACAGTATCAGGTTAAAGATCAAGCCTCCTTAACGTTAACTGGTAAGAGTTTTAGGCAATTCTAGTTTTGTAGAAATAGAAATAAGAAGGGAATTGCCAAAGTATGCTTCACCAAAAAGCGTACGAAATAATTAGTAGTAGCAGTAATAATAAACAACCCTTTGAAATACAAGCCAAGATAGAGTTTATAAAGATGATGCATCCATGGATTTAAGAGATGCCAGCTGTCACTCAGTGAAGATTATTTAATTGGGAAACCAATTTTCTCTTGCAAAAATTGCAAACTTGAAGGCAAACAACTGCGTCTCTAGAAGAACACTACCTCCATTATTAAATATAATGAATACTAACTCCAATCTCAACAGCTTTCAGCACCTTCTGAAGGAAGTTGTAGCCATTTCCAGAGGTAGTATCCATAAAGGTGGCACTATCTCCAGTGACAAACTTAAGCCAATATAATGTGAACACAAGGTTTGAATAAAGGCAACTGTGGGAGCATCTTCTACCGCTGATGCAAAGCCATAGAGTCTCAGTAGAATAATGGTATTTTCCCATCCTCAGTATATCAGGTCCGTAGGAGAGGCAGCACTCTCTGCAGTGTTCTGTCACCAGTACTAGGGATCAGCAGCATAGCAATTCTGCTGCTGCTTTTACCGGGGAACAATTTTATCCAGTTTTGTATTTTCAGGCTTTCTGAAAAACAATGTTTAACATTGCAACCATACACCTATTTCAGAAGTTACACCGACACCCACAATGTATAATACTGGAGACAG
>NW_008825409.1:2053676-2070381 GCF_000699105.1 Pygoscelis adeliae | reverse complement strand
GCTTTTTTCTTATTTTATTCATTAAAACAGATTATGGAGTTCCTAATCCAATAATCACTGATAAAATATACATAAGTATACCTTCCTCCCCGAAGTCTTCAAGAGAAGCCACAGAGTCCTTGAAATCAGACAAGCCTAAATGTACCCTAGACGAGCTGCAAATACATACCATTGCGCATGGAAATATCCGGCTGCTGTCTCCATTATTACATACATGGGTATCAATTTAATTTCTGAAAAATGTATATCATATGTATGACTATAATGTTAAACTTTAAAAAAAAAAAAAAAAGCAGTCTTTCAAAATAATTCATTACTGTTCCCAACTGGTCACAGCGCATCTGTGCTGAAAGTCACATATTGTAGTAAGGCTGGCAAAATGAATGTGTGCCAGATTCTCGCCCATTGCAGTTTGTTGCTTCATGTATTCAATTAAGCCAGTATTTACAGTGACCTGAAGTTAACATGCCGGGCTGTAAACTGGCACGCAGTCACATCTGCTAGCTCTGCTACAGCACAGTAACGTTCAGCTAAGGTACAGGAAGGGGAAGAAGGGCTAACTTCGCGCAAAAACCAGTTACCACTAGCCCTTTGGCACTACGTTTATTTGCAACAAGCCTGATTTGCTAGAAGAGAATGATAAAAACCAGCACAATTGTATTTTACAATACCATGAGACCACATTGTCTTCATTTACTACAAGCATTCCCTTCTGAATTCTAAACTGTTTTTGTTCAAACTGAATACTAAATGTACTAAATACAAGTAAATACCTGCTCCTGGAATGACTGTTTACAGTAAAGCTAAAGACCATTAACTTCTTGCCTATAAGCATTATGAAAAAGATGGTCTCTCCTAAGAAAACTGTAGTTTAATGCCATTACAGAAAAGGGTGTGTGAGGAGTTCCTCCTCCTCCCCTCTTTTGAGACCCACAAGCCATCTAAAAGCTTATCCCACAGAGCTGCTGCTTGCTTTTGCAGATGAGGCAATATAACCAGGAACTGGTACGTTACAACGAGCAGAAGTCAAAATGACCAGTTTGATTATTTTCACATTAATGTGAGATTGATCTAAACGAAACTGTTCTTGGAAGAGGCTGAGTCTTTTCAAAAAAGAATGTGGATTGTTAAATATGCAAGGACAAGTTTTTCTATTTCTACTAGTAATTAGACACTAAAGACAAACCGTAAATAATCAAGATATGTTTTTTCATAAGGTGGTGTTTTGGGATTTTCTGTTTTTTCTTTTTTAAACATGGCAAAATTCAGTATTTCGCATTCTAAGAAGCTATTATTGGAGGGTTTGTTTCTTTTTTTTCTTTTCTTTTTGGCAGTATACTGTTACTGTACCACCACTGAACCATACAATTGGTTCCTCAGTCAGGCATAGCACATAGCATGAGCTCCCTAAGCTACAGTTACTGAGAATGACTGTACTACGGATGGTTCTTCATGGCAAGTCTTAGCTGAATTTGAAAAAGTAAGCATCAATATGAAGCCTCATTTAAAAGCAGGGCCAACTAACAAGACTACATCAGATATGAACTCTCTGTACAAAATGATTTCTCTTCATGTTGGCAAAGGAACATTTCAAAATAGCAACACATCTTCTCAGCTGATTTTACTGATTTGCCACTGTTGAAGATAACTGTGTCTGAAAGACTATTTTAATCTTCACGGCAGAGACCCTTCTTTGATCTAAGGAGGTCGGGTGAAGGGGGAGGGAGAAGAGGAAAACTTAAAAACAAACAAAAGAATGCTTTATAATGACTCTTTAAAATGACTATGTTGAGTACCATAGGAATCTGAAAGATTGTCTCAGACATAACTGGGATAGCAAATGCGGACAACAGAAATGTCTTGACCAGTGAGTAAAGAGGAACAATGGAAAACTAGAAATACATTAAAGATGCATATTTCTTGCCGGTAATCTTCTTCAAATGCTGTCTACAAGAAGCTATAATAAGAACACAGTTCAGTGCAAAATTCTGAACTAGAAAAGTAATATAATAAAGAAGTTTCCCAAGTATCACGGTGGTCTCACTCAAGCTGGTTAGAATGTTGGGGGAATACTTAGGGACAGCCTCAGGTTCTTTGTCATCCTCCACCCTAGCCAGCAAAAATTATGAAAACGTGTTTCATTAAAGCTTTTATGTGATCCACAAAACCAAGGAAATTAAAACACAGGACAGTTACTTAACTCAAGCAATACATCCTTCCTATTCAGTTAGTTGGAACCGATGTGTAGGTCCTTCAGAATTTGAAATACTACATGGGCTGTTTCCGTCTTTCAATGAACTCGAGTCAAACCGCTAAATCAAGCCCGAGTCTGTCCTCCAAACACATAGCTGCAAGTTTGCAAGTGCAAAACCAGCACGCTTGAAACCCCCCATTTAAGCATAAAATTTCATCAGTAAAATTGCAGCGGCTAATTTTGAGAATCTGAGGAGTAGGCCATTTGTGTCTCAATAAGCAGCCTGTTTATTGCAAACCTGTATCAGGACTTTCTTGCTTAGTAAGTATCAGAGTACCTTCCAATCACTTCCTATGGCAATGTAGTTTTAGAAACAATGTAAAAATACATGCAATATCATGAAAATAGGAGCCTTCCAAATCTGTCAGCACTTCTGGAACTTGAGTAAAACAGACATCTGAGTTACCGAGAGCTGTTTGTACACAAATCTTAGATATCCTTATCCCTAGATAAGAACAGGTTTTTGTTCCAACAGTTGCATTACCGTCAACAATAAATGCAAGGCATGCCTGTATTTTGTCTAACTCACTATCAATCAAACTCCAAAATAAATTCAAGGGAAGTTACTAGAAGCTGAAAGGTGGTTCTTTGGTTAAGCATGTGCATCTGCTACTTCGTACCTAGGGCCTCACTGTATTTGTGGAAAAGCTGTTCAAGTACGAAATTTCTACCAAAACCCCCACTTCCTATTTGTAAAAAGGATCCATTTATAAAGATCCATTGTGTCAAAATATTTCAACAATCAGTACAAAAGGCCTTAATTGTCACCAAAACTGCAATTTAAGCAAAATTACGTATGGAAGAAAAACACTAGAGTAGTTTGATGCTGTGACCTAGGCAACACACCATTTCAGGAATTTAAGAACTTTGTTTATTATTAAGATCTATCTTATATATTAAGATATATCTTCTTAAGATATTTGGCCAGAGGCTTACAGGGGAAAGCCACCAAACTAAACTAAAACAAAATCCACACTCTCTCTCCTTCCTCTTTGGAAGTAACTTTTCAAACAAATTTAAGTTTAACTGAACTCAGCCACAGCATTTGAAAACCAACATTAAACAATCCCCATTCAGCTTCTTCCTATTACCGGAAGTAGACGTTGACAATCGTACATTACCTCTGCCTGAAAACACTTAAGGCCTTTGATTAAATTTAGTTGACGAGATGACTCCACTGGGATGGTGAGTAAGCAGCAAAATACTATCAGATTTCACTGCAAATGAGGGCAAGATTTGAACTATTTAAACAACTCCTCCTATTTCAATATGAGGAAAACCCACATTTAACAATTTGCATGTCTACTAATTTCAGGAAGATATTAGAAATACCATTCTCCAACAACATTCAATTTCAGTGTGTGTATAAGAAGATAGTATTTAGGTGTTATTATAAGTTACAGATGATGGTCAAAGCCTCTAAGAAATACTTCAAGGAGCAGCAAATAATTATATTCTACTTTCGTTTAACAGTGAGTGGTTTACACCTTTTTTGCCACCAGATTAACTGAGAATAAATATTTTGGAATTAGCTTTCTTTAAAGCTACTACAATTTAATAACACAAATAACCCAATAAATAAAAGCCGTTAGTCATTTCAGCAGATAAGATAATGACTCCAGTGGATATACCTGTCCTCTTAACCATTCTTTTTACAAAGACGCAAGGTCTTCAAGGTCTTCAAGAAGGCAGTTGAACTGTGTGTTAGTATGCAAAGCCATGGGAAGTAGACATTCTCTCTTGAAGAGGCAAAGTGCACAATAATGTAAGGCCAGCAGATGTCTGAAAAGTGGTTTCTCCTAAAACCCAAGGTATGCTTCCCTGTGAACTGCCCCTTGGCACAGCTGGAGAAGGACAGACGGCCATGGCTGTTGTGAACTCAAGACAGAAGACAGCGATTCTCTCATGTTGAATAGGTGCAGCACAGGCACCTTCATCACTCTGCAGCCGTTTTTATCTCCTCAGGACTCTCTCTACATGACCTGGGGGGCGGGGGAAAAAAAGTAAGACTCCAATCTGTTGAGCGAGTACAAATATCTAGTCTCCTACAAATGAAACAGGAATCAAACACACACGCAAATTTTTGCGTGTACTATGGGAAGCTCTGTCTACGGCGTAAACAGGAAGTCTTGGAACATAACTTCTACAAGTCGGAGACTACAGACAGGTCCAATTAGTGGTTTTTCTCCTAAGTACCCATATGAAAGATGACAACATTATTCCTGTGAATGAAGCAAAGGATTATTTCTGACAAGCACAGAATCCTCTTTAAGATATATGTATAATGAGCTAACCTATGTAATTGAACAAGACAGTAGAGACATTAAAATGGCTACTGTCATTAATAACTTCACAATATGATTTCCAACTCTAAGCAAGCATTCAATTAGGAGTTTATTCATCCCATTCCTAACTGCACAGTGTAAAGATACATTTCTGTATTCCACATTTGGTAACTTCAACAAAGAGATTAATCAAGATCATACTTTTAATGGAATAAAAATGGCATCTAACGTTATCTCATTTTTTAAATTCAAGTATGCTTATTTGTATTTTGCAGTATTGTACAGTAACATAAAAATGCAGTATTTGCAGGCAGGTCTTTTATTAAGGACAATGAACACTGACTATTAGACATCCATGAATAACAGTTTTACACAGAAAAAAGGATGCTCAATCATCTCCTAGCACAACGGCAACATATAAATTATAGGATACAAAGGTATTATCAGTGAATTTTCTAAAAGAGCCTTCTATAAGAAGCTGAGAGACGTTAAACAAACATTTCAAGTTTACAAGTTCCAGTGACTATTTGACTTTACCATAATTTTTATTTGCAGAATATAGGTTAGCTGAATCCTCTCCAAGTACTTCAACACGCATGTATGTAGGTGTGTATGCACACTCATATATAAGACTCATGCACACACTCTCTATACCTATGCGTATATACACTGATCCATGTAAAAACATAATGCATATGCGTAAGACATTTATAACTTACCGGTAAATCTGTAACGGCCATGCTGCTTGTGATGGAGTGGGCACTGAATTTGTTGGACTCACCAACATGGCACTATATATGTTGGAAGCAACCACAAGTATACAAAGTAGAATTGGTCCTATGATGGCTCCTTCCAGTCCCAGGTAATAGGCTCCACCAGCTACCGCAAGACCTGTCAGGTAAGGATGACCACCTCTGGAATTATGGCACAAGCAGAATAAAATTAAATTAAGAACAACAAACAACAATACTATCAATTATGAAATGTGAATTAATCATAAAGTTTTACTGAGCTTAGGAAATGACACAGCTAGCTATATATAGCCATATTTACACTATAAACTGCTGTTTGAATGACTGCACAAATATTCCAAGCTGTATTCTGTGCTGTATTTGCACAACAGATCAAACAATGTTTTACAGCACGTAACGCTGGTAATACCCACAATGGAGTAGCTACTTTATAGACATCTGCTGAAGAATGTCTGAAGGAGTCAATGGCAAAAACATTTCCATTTTGAAAATGGAAAAATGATTGATTACAAAGAACGTTCATGCTTTATGGTCAAGAATTGTTAAATTTTAAGACAACTAGCAACATGTACTATGAGCGGCCCTGAGCAAAGACATTAATTTACACGATGATAGCAACTTGCATTGCATCTTTCAAAGAACAGTTAGCATATATTCTTTAAATAAAGAGTCGTATCTTCTCATTTTGTTACAAAACAACCTCTCAGATTGAGTGTTTGTTATCATTAGCTTTTAATGTTTTCAGATGAAAAACAAACCCAGATTTTTATGAAATTAATATTTACTGGAAAGTTGGGGCCCACGGAGCTTTTGATAAGAGCTATTATGGCAGCAAGTAAGCCATGCCATTTTTCTTTTCCATGTTTCAGTTCAGATGCACAACACGAATCCTGTCAACAGCATTTACACAAAACCTGCTCATCGTGCTTAATCTTTATAGCTAAAATAATGATGGTAATATGGAATTATATAAGAAAAGCTACAGTTGAAACTTAGCACCCGATTTTCAGGAAGTTGCTCTAAATTCTGAGTGTAATGGAGTGAAAGTACCAGCTAGTCAGTTTAGAGCTCCGGCAGTTTCTGCCCGGTTTCTAGCATGGTCCTGACTTGTACCCAACTCCCATATTCGCAGTCTTTGCCTTCATCACAACTGTGTGCAGAATAAGACCATGAAACATGACCTATTACATCATACACACCTCAGTCACGTCTTAGCTAGATCAAATTTAACCTACTGGTAGGGCCAGATTGTTTTTTGGAGGGGACAGATTTGACCTTGAAGTTTTATGTTTCTCCAACAGTACACACGATTCATTTCTAAACCTTTAAAAACTTCAAATAATTTTTTTTCCAGCATTTGCATCAGTTTGAACCTTCTTCTGGCTAGTTTGCTAAATTAAACAACAGGTCACCTGATGAAATAGGACTACAGTATAAATTTAATGCATTTAGAAAACCCTGCATAATCTAATTATAGCTATTTCAAATAGATTTAATCTAATCTGCAAGACAGCATGATGCTTACTGTTCTATTTAATGGGAAGAATACAATTTTGCTCCACTGTCAGAAAATCTATTCCTGCCACATATATTTTCTGGACAGTAAACACAGTCTGCATCCCCTACAGTCAAAAAACATATTCTAGTAAGTGTAAGAATTACTGGCTGGTTAAACAGCTACTAGCCTTAAATTTATCCACGATTTATTGTTGGGAAAAAAAAAATCATAATTTGATTATACTTCACCTGTTAGCTTTAAACCATGCAAAATGACTAGTGCCGCAGTCTATGAAAATTATTATTAATATTGTGCATATTATTATTTGGTTCTCTCTGTTCAGTGTAATTATATTTGGTGAACAAAAATATTAATTTCAAACTTAACACAGAACTGAAACACTTAATGTTCTTGTTCTACATTATCTCCACTATAATTTAAAAAAAAAAATCAGCACAAATGAGGGACTAGTACCAGCATGTAACTAAGTCTGGACCATGAAGTTCTCAATTCAAACAGTTTACTAGGATTGTTTCTGACGATCAAGACTGAAGCAGTGACTAGAGGAGTACTATTTTATATCTATCTTGCACGTGGTTGTGAACGTCTTGCACGTATGAAACTTGGCAGTCCACATTTTTGCCAGCTCTGTTAAACAGCGCTGCTTTATCTTCTAATCTGAATTGCATAAAGGGATTCACTAGGTATTTGAGCAGCAGAAAATGTCAGTGGACATTTCAGTTGCACTCCAGATACAACTGCAGACGTCGACTTTGTCTCCATAGTTTGGAGTTTTCTCTGTGTACAAACTCAAAGCTGAAACCAGGAGACATTTCAAGTCAATAGAGGCAGCCAAACACCTAGCAAGAGTTTTTCAATAAATTTGTGCCTACCTCCCACAACAGGAAAACGCATTGGCTACTGTCTCAGTAGGAGCCTATCTCCAGTTTTGCAGTTTCATCTGTCTCAACACATTTAAAGATCTATCCATAATCAACAGATTTTTACACTGGGGTATGGTGACACAGCACAAAGGCTGGCTTCAAAAAAAATCCTCAAAATTCTCACAAACCATTCTGAAAAATGAAAGTATTTTTTTCAGGTCCCTAACTAGCTCACGGATTTCTTGTTTGCTCTGCAGCGTCATCTGGTGTTAGGTGATGTAAAGGAAAATGCTACATGTCTTTAGTCAATGATTAGACAAATAGCAAAGGTATTCTTAGAATTACTTTACCAACTGAAAGAGTTGATTTTGCTGACTTTGAGAACGAGTTCAAGACCTCTGAAGTGACAAAGTTCACAGAAAAGAAGCCTGGCAAAGTAAAGGCACTTAGGTCAGTAAGACTTCTTATGATGAGGTGGTATCTCTACACCTATTCCTATGCTTGAAGATACTGTTCTGCATGCTTCAGAAAAGTAAGTTTAATTAAAGGCATTGATGATCATTAAGCATTTTTACAGTACTAACTTTAAAAAGTCTTCAATGTACTTACCCTGATATATCTGAATAAATTGCTGTATCTACAAAATAGGTTGGCAAGAGGTGAAAAACCAAGAGCAAAATGGCTTTGCATCCCTGTCCTTGCACAAGCCATAAATCTAGGACTGCAGGGATGGCTGCCCAGTATGTCCCCAGAAACGGCACTGCTCCAAGGATTGCTGCTAATGCTAGAGCACACAGAAGCAGAGGTGAGAAAAAGACCAGAGAAACGTATTTCACAAATACATTTACAGTTAAATTCTGACACTTTTGCCACACTGGTAGTCCCATTTCTATGAACTGTTGTAAGAAAGACACTGAAGAAGTGCCACATAAGGCTCCTGGTGTTTTATAGCTGTGGTTTAGGAAAAAAGAAAATTACGCTGTCAGTCATAAGGTGTTACTTCCAAAAGCAGCACCAAGTCAGAAAAATTTAAAGTTATACCAATCATGCACATTTCAAACTTTTACATAACTACAAATTAGCAGCTGTGTGCAAGGAAGTACACAAGCAGAAGTCTCACTGTAACTTACTGGATCTCCTGCAGTCAACCATAATAATGTAGGTAGTGCTGTAAGAAACCAGGCAAATATAAAATCCATGACTTACGTATTTCTGTATGCAGATGTGTACACACAGGTGTACACCCTTCTGATAGTACAAATACCTGCTGTAATCTAAAGTGATGCAGTACTGCTGTCATTCTAACTTAATGCAACAGGAATGAACATAATACAAAAAATAATTAAGATTTTTTCCTCTTTTTTGGTCCCATTAACCAGAAAGCAAAAACTTTTAAGATTTTGCATGTAGCTGAAAGAAAAAGAACTATTATCTTCTAAGTAGGTCTAACGACAACCAATGACATTAAGGTAGTTGCACTTTATAATACAGCCATTTCCTTTTATATTGGGTTTTGTTGCTTTATAGCTTCCCCTTTTGTTCCCTCGTACATGAAGGTACAACATTTTTGAAATTACTGTTATTATTTTTAGGGGACGAGAGGCAAAAGAGGAACAGGGGAGAAAATTTTTCAGTGAAAACTGTTCAGCCACTTCCAAAGCTAAGATTAAAGAGTAACAGAAAACCAGAGGCTGGTAATACAGTCAGGCAACAGTACTGAGAATAAGAAGCACGCCTCTATCGTGCATTTTCATGATACCGCATCTTCCTGCATTTAAGCATCTTGAAAAAATCAGCACCTGTCAACTATGGAAGAAACAAAAGTCAAGGCAGGCAGAATGAAGTTAAAACCTGGAAAGAGTTGGACTGAATAGAAAGGAGAAAGAATTACATCCAGCAAAAGAAACAGACAGGAGAAGTAAAACAGCTGGCAGGGGATGTGTTGTGAAAACAGAAAAAGGCAAGGCTCAGAGGTAAGATAGCATTCAGGGACTTCTCTCCACCCTACCCATGGCCATCCTGAAACACCCCTAGAGTAAGTTTTCAGCAGTGCTACATACATTCACAGTTGGAACTAAAGATTTTGAAAATAAGAGCTATGAAAAGCTGTACGGTCTTCATAAAATAATTAGATCTACGGTAGCTTAAATTTAAACTTGGAAGAATCAATCAATGCTAAGAAGTTCTTTGGAACCGCAATGCGTAATACAAAAGTATTGAACTTGTCACAGTATTTTTATAGTGGGGTTTGAACAATAAACAGGAAATAAAAATGAGGTTACATATTGAACAGGGAATAAAGAAAAAATTCTGAATAGCTACTCATTAAGTTCATACCATATACTGAGTTCATCAATAGACTCAGGTGTTATGATAAAAAAAGTAGCCAATCCTGTTACTAGAAACTGTCTTGAGACGTTTGCACAGATCAACCATATTAACGTTGCCTATGCAACTCTAAATTCCGATAGTTGCCAGCTTCTGATTTAATGTTCTCTAAAAATAACTTCAAAACTTATCAGCAACATTTAATCCTACTGATCTTGTACAATAAATAATTATGTAGTATTATCTATAAATAGATTATAATTGTTCAGATTCTTACCAGATGGTATGAAGACTATGTTAATCCCAAATATAGTGTGAGTCAGCCAAGTGTAGAGTCCATAGAACCCAGCCATTTTGAGGGAAGCATCAAATACACCTCTAAAACAATCAAAGAAACTGTATTAAATTTTATTGGCAATAGGATTCTGGGAACTATATACACAAGCTGCTTTGAAAAACTGCAAAGCCATTAGTGCCACCAGTAACACAACTCAAAACGTAACACTGAACCCTTTATGCGTTTATTCCCTATGAAAAGAACAAGCATCTATCACATCTGTCATTTAAGGTATTTAGACACAAAAAACCCAGACTGTTCTTTACTGTGCAATGGGTTCCAGGGATAAACTCCTTGAAAGAAACTGCTCAAGCTTCAGACCACATTCTCTATCAAAAATAACCCTTTATCTATGAGAAGCAGTACCATTCTACGTATGAACTACTTTTTTTTTTTTTTTTGGCCCTTTTCCACTTCTACCTGTTCATTCATTTTCTTTATCTGCTTACATTTCCACACCTGCTCATTCTCACTGGATTAAAACCACTGGTCTGTGAAGTGAAATAGGCTGCTTAAACTCTTACGTTCCTACATACTTACATGCCTTTCCGGATGAAAATAAATGAGCACCTCATATTCATTACTGGATTTTACCCTCAATATATTTATATTCCTAGCTTTTAAGTTGCTTACTAGGTTACATTACTAAAAAACAAATAGAAAGTCTGTTAATCTAATTCAATCATGCTGAATCTACACCCAACATGCTAGTTTAAAACAAAGTTCTCCTCTCTTAAGTGTGACCACAGCTTCATGAGACAGCAAACAGGCAGCTAGGTGCTGTATCAGTTTTACAGGACTAGCACACTTACACATGTGGAGTATCCTGCAACTGAACTGAAAACCTGTGCCTTAGGACTACAATCACAAAAATTATACTCTCAAACTGGTATATGTCACCACTGCATTATGCCCGGTTTTCACCCTTATTTGAGAAAGGCATGGTTCCTGAAACCACTATTTTAGCTTGGATCTAAGTAACCAAACCCTCTGCTCAGAACAGTCCTAACAGTTACATCATTGCAGAAGTGGTGGCACACACCCCCTCTTAGCAAAGATCAATGCAAAGTTTGCTGATGTTAACTTCCCATTTTACATTTCATGCTCTTAGTTACACTGCTTGTGTCTTTGCAGTTTTGGGAACTCTGGCAGGAGGGCAGAGAGGACAGGAAGACATGCAACAGAAATCATGCAGCCAGATGATTAGTGGAAAGGTTTTCATTGCACTTTGAAGAGGAACGCAGTCTGCACAGAAAACGTCCCTTTCTAGAACTAAAGCCTCTAAGAGCACAGTTCCTTTCCTGTGTTGAGTCGATGAAGCCTTCTAGAAAAGAAACCTTCTCTGCTATTAAACTACTAGGTAATCTTCTCTTCTGAACTACCAGCAAGATTTCCAAGACTCCCAGTTTTTGCTTCTTTGGGCACTATCTTCATTATTATTTCCATGGGCAGTTTGCATATTTTTGCCCTCCTTTCCCACCTAAAGGCATGCATAGGTTCCCTTGAACCAAAATGATCTTATTTAAAATTTACCCACTGGAAGTTATGCGTGCATAATAAACCTCACACATCAACACTGTTATCCAAAATGTGAGATTCTCTTAACAGATTAACTAGGAACAGCTGTTGTCAGCCATTTTCCCCCCAAAAAGAGGGAAAGGGAAAAATATGGAAAAAAGCAAGCGTTAAAGAATGACCTGAAATAACAAATCCAACCTTTGACAAGACAAATATGTGGTGCGTGAAGGAGGAGAAGGAATATTTACAAATATGTGGTGGCCTCAGTGAAAAGAGCCCGAATACTTTGCAGTTTAGATGAACTTCTAAATGCTTCCCTTAAAATGGGAAATCACAGACCAAAATATATGGAGTCTACAGATTTTGAAGAGTGAAATACTCACCTGCGTTTTAGTTGTAAGAAAAGTAAGCTTCTGGCATAAAAAAAAATTGGCAAGGAGGAGAGAAGACCCCAGAAACAAAAGCCACGGTAAGAATACTAAATGTTAGTTTGCATTAAAAACTCAAGATGTTTTCATACTTCAGCTACTCAAAATTCTTAATTTTCTGCATTTTCTGTGACATTTAATTCATGTCTGCTCTTTCCGAGGATATGAAAGGAGCATAATATTTTTGTAACAAGAACCTGTTTATTAATTGAAACTATTCTGTCAACCATTAACTATAAACATCATATAAAAGGGGGAGGGGGAATAATCAATCTATCAACATTTTATTTAAGGATACCTTACAAAAACAGAGGGCTAAATACCACTTTAATCCATACGTGGAAGTTATCTGTGGTTGGATTTTAAGAATTTAGAACACGAACAACTACAATAGGGTCTTTGGCAATGGAAGTCTCCAGGCAGCTGGAGAGATGAAGTGCTGTCTGTACTGCAACGATCACGAGGGTGCAACAAAACAAACCCGTCACTTCTCCTGGTTGCACTAAAGATACATTTTTTCCAACTAAACCCTTACGCTTTTGTCAAGCCAGCTTCCTCAGCCTTGTTGGTCTCTTAAATCTTAGACCTGTCCATAGAAATCCCTTTGCACTATAAAGAAGGTATCTCACAATTTCTGAAACTCTTCATTGGTGACACAAAGTTTTCAACTTCTTTTTAATACAATTTGCCAGGTCCTTCCAAAACAAAACAAAAAAGAAAAACACCCCAACATACCCAGAACATTTTGTTAGAAGGAAGCATTAAATCTAAATATTTAATAGCATCTAAGAGAACCCAGATTTCAACATGCTAGAATTAAATCTTCGAGTAAATCTTTTTCCTATCAATCAAACAGGAACTGTGGCACAAATACATCTCAGTTGTCAAGAATATTTTAAAACTGTCCTTGAAGTATGTCCTTATTTTTCCCATAAAGATGCTTTCCGTACTGTAGTAAAATTAACAAGGTCTTAACAACTTCTGTAAGTATGCCCCAAAACTACATTTAAGTATACAGAAGGCGAGGCAGGCCTCTGGCTTCAGGCAAGTATCTGAAGTATCAACTTCACCTGAAGTTAAAATATCCATCTACAACTACAGGAAAGACTGACTTTTTAAAGAAGCAATCATTTTAGATTTTCCCAGAGAGACTACAAAAGAAGGGAAGACAGTCTTTTTATGGTAACCAAAAGAAAGACAACAAACTAGAAGAATGATTCTAACAGCCAGAGTTAATAGCTGTGAATTTAATTATGTTAGGGAGTAACTGCAGAACTGTTTCTCATTCATAAGAAAGCATCCAAAACTGCCATTCTAATTTACGCAGTTTTCACAGTTCAGACAAGCATAATTTTTATTGTCAGATTAATTTTATTCAAATTTAAATTCAAGTTCTGCCATGTCTTTTGCTGATGTAGTCATGCAGCTTATAAACAAATTTTACACTGTTAAGTCCATTACTCATTACAGATGCACTAGTAGAATAACAGAAAAGCTAATCATGGACCAACAGGTATGTCCTGGTCTGATGTCATTCTGCAAGTTGATACCTAATTTATCTCAAGAGCAAAATAGCATATGCCTCTCAAAGACTGTAGAACAGTACAGCATCTCTCTAGCTCCTTGCATCTAGCACACGCAACTAATAAGCTGAAAGGCGAAGGCATCACACAGTGCTGAGAAGCCGTGAGGTGCCAGTGGTCAAGCAGGAAGCGAGAGGAGGCTATACCTGATTTCATTCTCCTCCTCTCCTTCACTTTTCTTTGTGTCTGCCTCAACTAGTCAGAAAAAAGCACAGGGCATCCTACTTTGTCACGAATGTGGCCCAGGAGAACTTTAAGTCTCTGAAGACTCATGTTTGTTACTTTTGTCAGAAAAACTAAGAATCATATCTTAAAGTCTCTAGAAATTCATATCCATTTGACTTCATGGTTAAGGAAGCTAAAAAAATAATGCTGAAAACACTAACCAGAATCTTCATCAGCAGTATGCTTCAGCTACTCTGCATCTATGATACCAGATCCTAAAGATGATGTGGTATGCTAGTGCAAACGCTGGATGAATTTATTACCATCTGTAAAATGCAGACCTTCCTGGTGAAATTATGAAAGTAAATTAATTCAATCTCTTAATATGTTGTTGGCATACACACAGCTTCCTTTTATATACAAGAGTAATTGTATATTTCAGAAATCAGAAAATCCATTTGCTGCTCATGTCTCACTGTCACTGTATCTGGATGAACCACTTTACCTGCAAGAGCTGTCATCCGCAAATGTGTAATTTATGAGCACTTCATGGCAAGTTGGTGTAAGGCATACTTAGACATACATATTCCATTGACTGAGCTTTGACAAGCATGTAAAATTAAAAAAAAAAAAAATCAGAGATCACGGGTCATACTTCACATTACTCAGATTAAAAATGAAGAAACTTCTGTCAAATTGTCAAATGTTTCTGCATAGCTGGCCTAAATATTTTTTTGTAAAAGTTCTTTCTACTTCACTGAAAAGCTAGGGAGTTTCCTTGTGGATTTCACAAGGGAAAGTGCCACCTTTTCATTTTATGGGTTTTGTGGGGTTTAGTGGATTTTTTTTTCCTCTTTTATTCATTTGCCATAAAAAGTCTACAGCTTCCCCTTTGCTTCTACTGAAGTTTACATTAAATGTTTGTCCACCTGAATTCAGGTTCACTTCACAGAGCCTGTGGGCAAGGTCTGTGCACCATTAGTGACACAGTGAAATTTCAGAAATTTCAACCTAATGTTGCAAACAACCCCAGTTCAAAGGAAAGAGGCAGAAAAGCGAAGACTCCTGGGATGCAGAACACACCTTGAGCTTCAACTCAGAGCATGTGACCTCATTTTTTGACCTCAGAGTTATGTGATTTTCTAGATCTCTCTGTTCCCAGAGCACTGGAGGAAAGAAGAGCATGTGGGCCAAAATGATGAGAATTGGAGTTTCCAGTAAGATTAGAGTAAGCATATACTAAGTTCAGAAGAGAGATTTACTGGTTACTATACTAAATTTATAATGAAGGCATATTGACCCTGGCCGCTGAATGGGCATAAGAGTAAAAACTAGACAAAAGTGACATTTGTCTTTGGAAACATTTGCAAGATTTAGCATTTCCCTAAATACCTTACAAAACACTTCACAAGCCATACAGTAGTTTACAATCCAATTAAAATGCAAGTTTGATAACAGCAACACCCTAAGCCAAAAATACTATAGAAAAAGACAATTTCACTCTTTCATCATCATCTTTACACCACTGATGTTCAGTGCTTTCCCATATTCTCTAAGTAGACATTACAAGGATTGTACTGTATCTTTGTTGAAAATCTTCCTGTATACAGAGCTGACTAATTTGAAATGCTTTAAGAAACTCCAGCTACTCGATTTCTTTTGAGAATACAACCTTTACATCTTAAAAGTAGAGGGTTCAAGGTATAAAAGCAAATGCAATGCATTCCAAACTTCACAGCACGGTTTCACAATTTATTTCAAATCAGGTTAACTCAGCACTGCCACAAGAAAAGAGCCCTCCCCCATTCCCCTGTTCTCAAGCATTCATTTCTGCCACAGACCACCCTTCCTCTGTCTACCTGCCAGCACAGTCTCTTTTATGTGCCATGACGGTTTTTACAATGAATTCAGCTAATAATTATTTTTTGCTGGGTTAGTTTTAACTAACTATCTCAGCTCTCTACTCCCCATCCAACCCATAGAGCAGTGGCATAAATAGCTGCATTCCCACCAGCAAAGAAGCCAGCACACTCACAGGCTGGAGGGCAGGAACTCTTCTTTGCACAAGAGCGCTGTCTTACCCCAGCTGCAACTAACAGCCGCTGTCACCATAACTTCAAAACCAAATAACTCATTTTCTTCCTTCAGACACCACCAAGATCCATTGCAAAAGACAAGCGACCAGTGACAATCAAAGGACAGCTATTATCTTAAAAAGGACTGAAGTATTCTTCTTCTACAATGATCCTCCGAATTTCAAGTGATCACCGGGAAAACACTTAAGAATGAAATGACTCAAAGAAGTCCTGTTGCAAAAAAACTCTTAAGCTGTTCTTTGACTCTCATTCCTAAAAGAACAGTACCCTTAAAGAAAAAGACCCTCATTATTTCTCAGTTTGTTGTGGTTTAACCCAGCAGGTGGCGAAACACCACACAGCTATTCGCTCACTCCCCCCACCCCAGTGGGATGGGGGAGAGAATCGGGGGGAAAAAAAAAAGTGAAATTCGTGGGTTGAGATAAAGACAGCTTAACAGGACAGAAAAGGAAGGGATAATAATAATAATAGAATATACAAAACAAGTGCTGCACAATGCAATTGCTCACCACCCGCCGACCGATGCTCAGCCAGTTCCTGAGCAGCACTCACCCCACCCCCCCCCCCCCCCCCCCCC
>NW_008825409.1:2052323-2053488 GCF_000699105.1 Pygoscelis adeliae | reverse complement strand
ATAATAATAATAATAATAATTCTCATCCTAAATCCAAAGCACAGCACTGTACCAGCTACCAGGAAGAGAATTAACTCTATCCCTGCCGAAACCAGGACACAGTTTCAAATTACACATGAAAATAAGCAAAGAGCACTAAGATATATTCCAGCTATGAATAAAGCAGAAATGGCTGTGTTTCTTGAAAGAGTGAGATCATCTCAGGAGCAATGTAGATATGCAAATGATTTTCAGAGACAACTCCATGACAAGATTTTTGCTGTTGAAATTAATTTCTCCTTAGGAATGATACAACTGAACAAAGAGAGGTAACAGCTCCAACAGATGGAGTAATGACACTAATCAGGTAAAGTGATACAGTCTTGAACAAAGCATAGGTCCTTGAGATGGTGTAACTGATGCAAATATTACACCTCTCAAGGCAGGACAGGGCTCCAGTGACTGTATCAAAACTTCAGGCTTTTGAACAGTGGCAACTAGCCTGAAGGACACAGCAGCAAACAGACTTTCTTTTCTAACAGAGAAACGTGTACATTCTCTGAAAAAGAACAATTAATATGTAGTCCAACCTGTAAGAAATTCTGTATCTGATTATTTCTTCGCAATACTTTCATATTAGTAATATTTGTAATTATTTTTTAATTACTATTTTGTCCTGTTTTAGTCACATAAACCACATAAACTTAAAATTATTCTTCTGAGAAGCACATTTGAAAGCATTTGTTATTTCTGAATCAACTATTTCTAACATTTCCAGATTTTTTTCTCAAGAGCAGACCACGATGCTTACTAAGTGCAACACCTAACTATTCTTAAAGTGGATCTTGGAACATAACATATAAAAAGCCAAACTAGTTCATACCAAAGATCTGTCTAGCCAGCATCCCATCTCCAGTAGAGGCCAGAAGCAGGTGCTAAGGGAACAAAAGAAATAGGACAAACATATCTAACAAACCCCCTGAACGTTTTTCCAGCCTCTATTTCCACCTCAGGGGATATCATGAGCCTGATGCAGGCTGTCTATTTAGTCATCCTCAATTAATATAGAATAGAATCATAAAATCATAGAATCATTAAGGTTGGAAAAGACCTCTAAGATCATCGAGTCCAACCATCGACCCAACACCACCATGCCCACTAAACCATGTCCCTAAGCGCCTCATCT